>NC_071990.2:13455000-13755000 GCF_028885655.2 Pongo abelii
TAAGCAGCATCCCATATACTGGCTCCTGTAGAGGGAGGCCCACTTAAGAGGAAATGTAAACACAAACATCCTGGGACAGCCTTAGGCGCCCATGCAGTCTAGTGTCGCACTCCCAGGCTGGGCCCTTCAGATAAGCAGTGGTGGTCTCTGTAGCACCTCAACTCTCCGTCCATTCCAGCCCAGCTGCACTGTCTCTTTTCTCATGGCTGAATATTCCAGTTTAGCCTGAAGTTGCCTCCTTACATAGTTTACGTTCAGCTTAAAGGTGTCTCCATACACAGTGAACTGTAACCCAACTAAAGATATAAACAGACAGTAAATTACTCTAAGAACAAGTAGTGGAGTCTCAGCCAATCACAACAAGCAGCCAGCTGTTCACACCGTGTGCAAATAAGGCAGAAGCCAGGCGGTAACCAATCTCGCTGTTTCAGTACTCACTGTCCCTCTCATTTTTCTGTCCCTAAATCCTCTCCAACCACGTGGAATTGCCAGTTTCTCTCTAAACCTTTTCTGATTTCGGAGGCTGCCAGATTTGCAAATCACTCTTTGCTTAATTAAACTCCATTAAATTTACCTTGTCTAAAGTTTTTCTTTTCTTTTTTTTTTTGAGACGGAGTCTTGCTCTGTTGCCCAGGCTGGAGTGCAGTGGCACAATCTCTGCTCACTGCAACCTCCGCCTCCCGGGCACAAGCGATTCTCCTGCCTCAGCCTCCTGAGTAGCTGGGACTACAGGTGACAGCCACCATGCCCGGCTAACATGGTGGCTCACATCTCTAACCCCAACACTTTGGGAGGCTGAGGTGGGTGGATCATTGGAGGTCAGGAGTTCGAAACCAGCCTGGCCAACATGGCACAAGTTTTAACACAGGTCTTCCCCTGCCTTATCCTTCCTTGTCACTCAGGTTTCTAGGCATGCCTGCCTCCTAGCCAGGGAGTGCTGGCCTCAGGCTTTTGAAGAGCATCACACTTCCAGAAAGCTGAAAAATAAATTATACCTCCCTGACACATGCTCATTCCTCCTGCATCCCCATGACAAATTCCCTCCAAAATCACCACACTGCCTTTCTCTTCTCTTCCCCGGATAAAACTACATTACCCATAATGATTAGAGGAGAAACAAACACGCATTTTTCCTTTAGAAAACCCTCCTAACTTATGAACCAGAGCAGAGACCCATGCAGGACAAAAAGGAATCTTCTACAATGTGTAGATCAGATGATCTTCAATTTGTACTTCGTATTTGTGCTTTAGAATTTACAAAGACCAGTTGGGCATGGTGGCTCACACCTGTAATTCCAGCACTTTGGGAGGCTGAGGCAGGCAGATCACTTGAGGACAAGGGTTCAACACCAGCCTGTCCAACATGGTGAAACCCCGTCTCTACTAAAAGTACAAAAATTAGCCAGGCGTGGTGGCGGATGCCTGTAATCCTAGCTACTCGGGAGGCTGAGGCAGGAGAATCACTTGAACCCAGTAAGCTGAGATCGTGCTACTGCACTCCAGCCTGGGCGTTGGAGTGAGACCCTGTCTCCAAACAAAACAAATATTTACAAAGACCTTTCTCACACATGATCACATTTTGGTCTGACAACCACTAAGTGAGACAAGTATTACTAATCCCATGTAGATGTTTAGACTTGAAGAGTTTAAGAGTTTAAGTTAAGAGTTTAAGCAATAGTTCCAAGGTCACCCATCTACTCAATGGCAGAGCTGGGATTCTAACCTTATCATATAATTCTGAGTAAAATCCTTCCTCCAATAAAATAATAATAAGAACTACCTGTTTTGAGCATTTACTATGTGCCATGCCCTATGCTATGTACTTTACACACTTAAATTTAGTTAACCCTCAGGAAAACCCTATAAGGTTGTGCTATTGTGATGCCCATCTTAGGGATGAGGAAAACTGAGGCACAAGGAAGTTAAGCAATTGCTGAGGTCACGCAGCTATACCACTCTATCCTATAGCTTCCTAAATTTTTGCTATTCCTACTTCACTGCAAACCGCAAACTCAGGCTAGGAAACAAAATAATAAGCACCCCTATAGAAAATTTGGAAAGTACAGAGTCAACAGTTAAGACCCTGGCAAGAGGGGCTCATTTGTAAGCTCAGACCTAAAACAGCAAGCTGCAGGTGTTGGCTACTAAATCCGTGTAAACAGGCGTCACCAACTTATTTGAAGCCTCAGTGAAAAGGTTAGTCACAGTAGCAGCCAGAGCCGGGCAGGAAACAGATGGCACACTCCAAATTGCTCAACTGAAAAAAAAAAAATGTAATGAGGGGACTATTTACGGAAGTGCAGGCAGGATGAAAGGACTCTACCAGGGGCGGTGTGGCACCAGGGGCGGTGTGGCACCAGAGAAAACAAACGCTGGGAGTGGTTACCCCCTCTAGCACTGCAGGGGCAAAGGGACAGAATATGGTACCGCAGCCCAGTGACCGCCAGAGCTGGGAGAGGGACTGCTTCCCAGGAGCTGTGGTACAAAGCCACTGCCAGGGCGGCCTTCCTCCCTTCCAACCCCGCCAGGTGCCCCCATTAGCCAGGAATGCCCAGAAGCTGTCAGGCAAAGAGCTCTGGTGAAGCTGTCCCTAGAGATGCATCTCCTGGGCCACAGTCTGGGTAGAGAGAGGTGGAGAATGAATGGGGATGTCCCCTCTCATCCTGACTCTGCCCACACAAGGGCTTTAGCCAAAGCCGCACAGTGTTTGAGCACTAGTTGCTTCAGCACCAACATGCTCTGGCTCATGTTTTCTCTAAAAATGCAACTGTGGGCCGGGTGTGGTGGCTCACACCTCTAATCCCAGCACTTTGGGAGGCCGAGTAGGGCAGATCACCTGAGGTCAGGAGTACGAGATCAGCCTGACCAACATGGAGAAACCCCATCTCTACTAAAAATACAAAATTAGCTGAGCGTGGTAGCACATGCCTGTAATTCCAGCTACTCAGAAGGCTGAATCGCTTGAACCTGGGAAGCAGAGGTTGCGGTGAGCCAAGATCACGCCATTGCACTTCAGCCTGGGCAACAAGAGCAAAACTCCACCTCAAAAAAAAAAAAAAAAGAAACTGCGTTAAGCACACCAAACATTAAAAGGAGCACCAGTATCTTTTCCCAGAGGCTGTGCCATCTTCCCTTTCTTGTGGCATTCAATCAGTGACGGCAGGGCCTTACTGCCTGACCTCATATATTAAACAGGACTTCCTTCTTGGTTCCTCACCTTGATCAAGAATGGGTTGGTTCCTCAAAAAATAATCATAGGACTGCCACATGATCCAGCATTCCTACTTCTAGGTATATATCCACAAAAAGTGAAATCGGTGTGTGGAAGAGATATCTGTACCTTTGTGTTCATTGCAGCGTTAGTCACACAGTAGCGAAGATGTAGAAACAATCTAAGTGCCTATTAACAGAGGGATGGTTAAACAAAATGGGACACACACACACATTTTTTTATATATATATAAATATATATTCATATATAATATAAATATATATATTTATATATATTTATATATATATGAATATATATTTATATATATATAAATATATATTTATATATATAAATATATATTTTTATATATAAATATATATATTCATATATATATAAATATATATTTTTATATATAAATATATATATTTATATAAATATATATTTATATATAAATATATTTTTATATATAAATATATAAATATATATTTTTTATATATATGTATTATTCATTCATAAAAAGGAGGAAATCCTGTTATTTGTAACATAGATGAGAACATTATGCTAAATGAAATAAGCCAGACACAGAAAGACAAATATTGCATGACCTCACTTATATGTGGAATCTAAAAATGTCAAACTCATAGTAGAATGGGGTTTGGGGGACTGGGAAGTGAGGGGAAATGGGGACATGGTCAAAGGATACAAACGTGCAGTTGTAAGAAGAATCAGTTCTGAGGCTCTAACGCACAGCCTGGTGGTTATATTTAATAATCCTGTATTATATACTTGAAATTTGCCAAGAGAGCAAGTGGATTGTTTTCATCACACAAAAAACCAAACAGTAACTATATAAGGTGACATTTGTGTTGATTAACTTGATGCTAGTAGTCATTTCAGAATATATATTTATATCAAATTATCATGTTGTATGCCTTTAATTTATATTTTTTATTTGTCAATTATATTTCAATAAAGCCAAGGGAAAAGAATCCCCTCCCCCAAAAGAAAGATGAGTCGAAGCAAGATCTGAGAGCTGTATTTCTCTTCTGCATCTGTCTTTTTACTTTTAGCTTCTCTCACTTTTCTTTTTTTTTTAAAAAAAAAAAGTGTAATTCAAGAGGAAGGCAGTAACAAAGAGCAAATCAATTTCCAGACTGGCTGTGCTTACACAGTCCTGGAGCAGACAGCGTCTAGTTGTCAATGTAGGCAGAGGTGACAACTTCTGCACCAACACCTCTGATAGGGAGTTGTGTCTGCCTGCCAAGCATTTAGAGCGGGAAAGGAGGAAAGGAGAGGGCGAGAAATGCACGCACAGCTCAGGCTGTCACCGTGGAAGCGGGAGAGGAAGGGCTTTCTCCTGATAATCAGGAAAACAGAGAGGGTAGAAGTAAGCAAGCTTGAAAACAAAAAGCAACCTCCAGGGCCCCAAAACAATACAGGCAATGGAGGGCCTGCTTATGGCCAAACTGTGAGGCCCACAGCAACCTGGGGCGGCCCTGTCAGCCTGCTGGGCCATTTAGGAGACCCAGAATCTCAAAGCCCAAGTGACAACTGCTTTGTAACGTTTGGGCAGGCAAGGGAGAGTGCCTGACTGGAAAAGGAATTTATATATATAGTTAGCAATAAAAATGGGTTTTATTTAACTTGAATGGGGTTGGGGTGGGGGGCTTTCCTGCTTCCTGTATCACCTGTCAGTCAGCTTCATCTCCCAAGGCACTTTTAACATCAAAATCCTGATACTGTTTGACAAGAACTGCTCTCAAGTGAAGAACGATTTCACAAAATGCCAAATCAGGATGAGGCCCATATTTAAAGATTGGCGTGTCCCCAAAACACTGGAGTATGGGAAAAGGTGGGATGAGGAATTGTAAATGGCCAAATCCTTGTTTCTTAGCCTTGTCTTTGGGGTCCCACATGTTTTTCCTTACTCACCGTTTTCACAAAGCATCCATGGTAACAACCAGGGACTCAGTAGAGAGAGAAGTCAAAAGGATCACCGTAAAAATGCCCAGTGGGGTCATAGGTCTGGGCCGTCCCACCTCTAGTTTCACTCTGCTAATGGCACACTCTTCAACTTGGTTGCTCACTCAGGCCCCAAACCACGAAGTCATCTTGGATTCTTCCCTTTCCTCACCATTCCGCATCCAAGTCATCAGATTTGTCTTAAAAGTCAAATAAAAAATACTTATGGCCAGGCGTGGTGGCTCACGCCTATAATCCCAGCACTTTGGGAGGCCGAGGGGGGCGGATCACCTGAGGTCAGGAGTACGAGACCAGCCTGACCAACATGGTGAAATCCCGTCTCTACTAAAAATACAAAAATTAACTGGGCATGGTGGCGGGCACCTGTAGTCCCAGCTACTCAGGAGGCTGAGGCAGGAGAATCGCTTGAACCCAGGAATCGGAGGTTGCATTGAGCCAAGAACTTGCCACTGTACTCCAGCCTGGGCGACAGAGTGAGACTCCATCTTAAAAAAAAAAAAAAATTTAATGTGCAGCAACAATGTGCCAAGCACAGTCAAGATACTGGGGGATTGCAGCCGGGTGCGGTGGCTCACGCCTATAATCCCAGCACTTTGGGAGGCCGAGGTGGATGGATCTCCTGAGGTCAGGAGTTCGAGACCAGCCTGGCCACCATGGTGAAACCCTGTCTCTATTAAAAATACAAAAATTAGCTGGCGTGGTGGTACGCACCTGTAATCCCAGCTACTCAGAAGGCTGAGGCAAGAGAATCGCTTGAACCCAGGAGGTGGAGATTGCAGTGAGCTGAGATCTCGCCATTGCTCTCCAGCCTAGGGGACAAGACCGAGACTTCCTCTCAAAAAAGAAAAAGATAATGGGGGATTGCAGGCATAAGGGCCTCACAGTCAAAGAGTTTCCAGTCTTATCAGGGGAGACAATAATAAGCACATAAATAAATAAAATTCCCTCAGATTATACATAAGCCTGCTCTTATCTGTTAGGTAAAAGAAACTGGCTTAATTCTAGCTATGGAAAAGACTTACAAGGGGTTATGCTTAGTGGTTCAAAAATGTCATCAAGGACTGGAGTTCTTTCCACCTCTCTTATTTTGCTGTATCCTAAGATTAGAAGCAAGATGGCTGCAGCAGCTCCAGGCATCCATTCAGGTATAACCACGGCCAGAGAGAAAAGAGGCCTTTTCTTCCTGCGGCTCCCCAAGGAGAGAGGGACTGTTCGCTAAAAGATCTCACAGACTTCTTTTCATGTCTCCTTAACTAGAATTGGGTCACTTGCGCATCCCAGAACGAAATACTGGCAGAGGGAATCGAATTAACTTTTGATCAAACAGGATGGAGTCTCTGCCCCTAGGAGGTATGTAGGAAGATGAAATCTGACCAGAATTAGGGTTCCTTTAAGGAGGAAGAAGAGGGAAACAAATTCTGGGTTGGCAGCCAACGGTATTGACAACACTAAGAGGGCATTTAAAAACCCAATAGGGAAATGAGACAGAGGGCTCGGGAAAGGCTGCCCTAGATCTTGTCCCCGTTGCCACTGCCTGGGGCTATGGCAGGAGCCCCCTGACTGGTCTTCCAGCACTAGCCTGCTCTCTCCTGCTCTCTCTCACCCCCTGTACCCATTTTCCACACCCTCCCATTGGATCTGCCTAAAATGCAAATCTCCTCACGTTATTTTCTTGCTTAAAATGCTCCTGTAGCATTACTTCATGTGGAATAAAAAGGCAAACTTTTTAGCAAGAGATGATAATTTAGTACTTCCCAGATGCAGGGCACTATTCTAAGCACTGTCTACTGTGTTATTTAACTTACCTCTCAGAACAGCACTCCCATGGAAATGCTATTCTAGCCCCATTATACGAGAGGCAATCGGGCACTGGGATGTTCATCTTGTCCGTATGTGAGTTTCCTATTGCTGCTGTGACACACTACCACAAACCTAGTGATTTATTTATGTATTATTATTATTATTTGTTTGTTTGTTTGTTTTTGAGACAGAGTCTCACTCTGTAGCCCAGGCTGGAGTGCAGTGGCACGATCCTGGCTTGCTGCAACCTCTGCCTCCCAGGTTCAAGCTATTCTCCTGCCTCAACCTCTGGAGTAGCTGGGATTACAAGTGTGCACCACCACACCCAGCTAATTTTTGTATTTTTAATAGAGACGGGGTTTGGCTATGTTGGCCAAGCTGGTCTCGAACTCCTGGCCTCAAGTGACTGTCACCTCGGCCTCCCAAAGTGCTGGGATTACAGGTGTGAGCCACCGCACCCGGCCCAAACCTAGTGCTTTAAAATAACGCAAAATTGTTATCTTACTGTTTTGGAGTCAGAAGTCCACAGTCAGTTTCCCCGAGCTAAAATGAAGGTGCCTGCAGGGCTGCACTCTTTCTGGAGGCTCTAGAGGCAAATCCATTTTCTTACCACTCCCACCTTCTAGGGCTGCCTACATTCTCAACACAAGGCTACAATCACTCGACCTATGATTCCATCATCATTTCCTCCTCTCCTTTGACTTTCTGCCTCCTTTTTTTAAGGGCCATTGGGATTACATTAGCCTCGCTCAGATAATCCAGGATAATCTCCCCTTCTCAAGATCCTTAACTTAATCACATCTGCAAAATCCCTTTGCTGGGTAAGGTAACGTAGTCACAAGATACAGAGATTAGGACGGCAGCATCTTTGGAGAGCCGTTATTCTGTCTTCCACTCCTCAGCTCATATGGCAAGAAAGGAGTGGAACCAAGCTTTGAACTCAGCTTCTGCAGGCTCTGCAGCTCCCAGAAGGAGCCATGGGAGTTGGCTTGCTGCACCCTCTCCCAACCTGGTTGTTTTGTCTTCCACCTGGAAAGCCTTTCTTGCATATCCCAGCCCCTCCCAGGGCTAATTCCCACTTGCCCTTAGGACTCAGCTCAAAGTGAACTCTTTTAGAAAGCCTGCCATGGTTATCCCTTTACCCTTCAGCTGGACTGTCTGTCTCTCCTCCAGGCTCCCAGGTCACCAGAGCTTCCTAACTTATAACTTATATTATATATCACATACCTAACTTCAAATGGGAATGGGCTTCCCACAGAGTGCCTAGAACTCAGGAAATACTGGTTAGTTGTTGGGTTGGTGGGTGGGTTGGTTGGTTGGTTGAATGAATGAATGATTGAGCTGAGGGTAAGACATTTGAAAGGGGAGACATATGATAACAGCTAATAGACATTAGGGAAGGATTTTTTGGCAATCGTCTTTTGAAAACTGTTCTAGGGTAGAGGTACAATTCAGGGTATAGAATGACTTTTACTTTCAGGAACCAAAAGGGATCCAGGTGGGGCCCCCAATAAGGAACCAGTAAGTGGATATCTCAGGCTGCTCTAGTTTTTCAACTCAATTACCAGGTGAGAAAGAAAGCAAGTTTCAGGGCAGGAGCTAGGTTTCAGAATAAAGAGTGAGTACCTGGTGGTGGTGTGTCTTTTGGGACAGGCGAGTGATAGACCAGGCATGATTTCAGAACCCAGAAAGACAAGCCGTTAGCCACTCCCCACCTTGGGAACTTTCAATTCATTAGAGCTTAGAGCTTGAAGCCTACATTACCTACACACACATGCACGCACACACATGGAAGCAAAAAGAAATTAAGTTCACTGCCACAATCATAGAAATAGTCAGTGGCAGAACCAGGCTGTGAACCCAAACTGGCTGAGTTCAGCTCTATGTGCTTACCATTGCCTGTCACTGCCTATCACGCTGCCTGTCAAATACCAGTTGTATTCTGACCACACTGCCTGTCAAATACCAGTTGTGTTTTATTTTTTTATTTCAGATTCAGGAGGTACATGTGCTTGTTCATTACATGGGTATTACATGCATAATGGTGGGATTTGGGCTTCTAGTGTCTTCATCACACACATATTGGACATTTTACCCAGTAGGTAATTTTTCAACCCAGGCTCCCATCCCGTTGGAGCCCCCAGAGTCTATTTTCTCCATCTTTATGTTCATGTGTACCACCAATTACATTTTATTTTTAAAGTAAAGCAATATCTGGGGATTTTGGAGCCTGACCTAGTGGACATAAAGCCCACAGAGAGAAATAAAGTCAAGGAGAAGACAGAGGAAGAAGGAGTGAGTACTCACTGCAAAGAACATGTCTCAAAACCAGAAATCAGAAGGCCCAGGGTATCAGGCCGGTCCTTCATGCTCTAAGTGGATTTCCTTCTCAAACTCCACAATGACCATTCAGTGAGTGTTAGAGTTTTGATCGGCTGGAAAGGATTCTTATATGTAAAAAACATTGGCCAGGAACAGTGGCTCACGCCTGTAATCCCAGCATTTTGGGAGGCCGAGGTGGGCGGATCACCTGAGGTCAGGAGTTGAGACCAGCCTGGCCAACCCCATCTCTACTAAAAATACAAAAATTTAGCTGGGAATGGTGGCAGGTGCCTGTAATCCCAGCTACTTGGGAGGCTGAGGCAGGAGAATTGCTTGAACCCAGGAGGCGGAGATTACAGTGAGCCGAAATCATGCCATTGTACTCCAGCCTGGGCGACAAGAGCAAGACTCTGTCTTAAAAAAAATTACGTTATAGTTCTATCTCATTAGGTCCTGTAAACAAGAGGCAGGATGAGTTCTCACCCAAAAGAGCATATTTATGTCAACTCTGGAGTTCACCAATGCATTGAATAAATCGAAGCTTCCTAAAAGGCTCACCTAATATTCTGAACTATGTTTTTATCAAAATAAATATAAAACACTCCTGTGCTAGGAAAGTTAAAGTGCCGACATATATTGATACAAACCAGGGCTCTCTTAAGCAAACCGAGTACGCTTCTGTTGGATCATAGAGGGACTAGGGCTTTAATTCTTATTTTCCCCAAAGAGGTATTTATATGCACCACAGGTGGAGAGTGGCAAAGGTGCAGGGGCCAGGAGAGGCCTTGGAGGAGCAGGGAGCAGCCCGACGTGGCTGGCATGGTTGGGGCTGGGCAGGAGAAGAGGCTGATGATCCAACGAGGCCATGCATGCCCAGATAAGGAGCTTGGACGTCTCTCACAGGAAATCTGGAGCCCTTGAAGGTCAGGGCAATGCAAGGACCCTTGGCCCTTCCAGCTGCCAACAGTAGATGCAAAGCAAAGTCGTGGAATGATGAGAAAGTGCAGAGTAAGTGAGCTCAGTATCCACTGCTCAGTCACTGCTCAGCTCTGAGAGCCAGGGTTTGTCACCTCACTTCTAGAGTCTCAGGTACCTGGTGAAGTGCCATAAAGGCAGGGATGTCAATAAACTATTTAGCTGCCAGCGGAAAATAAGACATTCTCAAACATGAAACATATAGTGATATGTAAAGGTACATCATGTATGTGATACTAACCTTGCAGACTTACTTAAAACAATCATGAATCATGTTCTATATTCCCCAGTTCTTTCCATTCCTTCGTCTAATAATAGTGATTCTTGGTAATGAGAAAAATACCCAGGCAGGTTATCAATTCAATTGGTGTCAGTTGTATTTTCAATTTTCACTAGCATATGTCCAACCTACTTAAGACACTTCAAAAATTAAATCTTTTCCTGAAAAGGTGAATTTTTAGTAAAGAACCAAATAAACTTTCAAATTGTATTATCTCCACATTATTGTTACGGTAGCTGGAATTCTTGATAAAAATTCCAGGAAACCTAGTTGTGAGGCGAAATGGATCCTGCACATTGGGAGATAACCTGGATCACTGAGAATCACTCTGGACTTTAAAAAAAAATCCTGATGATCCATCACACTCCAGGCCATTTATATGCAAGCCAGTTGGCTCAGCATCTCTGGGGGAGGACCTAGGCATCAGTATTTATTTCCTAAAACTCCCAGGTGTCTTCAGTGAGCAGGTAGCAACCAAGCTGAATATAGAATCACCTGGAGATTTTTTACACTACTGACATCTGCCTGCACGCCCCCAGCCCACCCCCTACCCCTGCCGCCCCCGTACACACCACACCAGAGATTCTGATCCAGTTGATCTGAACAGGGACCTGGCTTTTCTTTTTTTTGTTTTTTCTTTCTTTTATTTTTTTTTTTTTTTGAGACAGGGTCTCACTCTGTCACTCCAGCTGGAGTGCGGTGGCACAATCACAGCTCACTGCAGCCTTGACTTCCCTGGGTTCAGGCGATCCTCCCACTTCAGTCTCCTGAGGAGCTGGGACCACAGGCATGCACCACCACATCCGGCTAATTTTTGTATTTTTTGTAGAGATGGAGTTTCATCATGTTGCCCAGGCTGGCCTTGATCTCCTGGGCTCAAGCAATCTGCTCGCCTTGGATGGGCATTGTTTAAGGTGCTGGCTGAGGAGTCTACTATGCAGTCAGGGTTGAGGTTCTCTGGCCTAAAGCGACCTCTCTAATAAATCAGTCCAGGCCAATGAACCATCTCTGGATCTTGCCTTTCCCACATTCTCCAATCTTTTGGCAGCCAGCAATGATATGGAGAGGTGAAACTCTACTTTTTCCCTTTCTAATTTGCAAGTGAATTAAACCCATCACCATCTTGAGCTGTTAACGATTTCTACCTTGGTGCAAATTACCTGTGGGGCAGCAGCCCTTTGGGAATTTATCCCAGTTGATTGTTAGCTGGTATCGGAAATGTATCAACCCAATTCCTTCCTCTGAATCATTCCCTTCCTTCTTGGAATCCACAGAACTTTCTCATTGGCTCATACGCAGTTCACCTGTGGTACAATTAGCTAAGGGTTCAGTGGGAGAGTGGCCTTGAACAAACCAGGTATGTGGCAATCCCCAAAAGTGGTTGGTTGTAAGGATGAATGAAGGAAAAGATACCTTTGTGAGTGGAGGTGCAAGAATATGAAGAAGTTTGCACCCTGTGCAGTAATAGGAATTGTGTATCAATCACTTGAGCCTTTAGAGAAGTTAAGTAGCTTGCCCAAGGCCACAAGGTAGATGGACCACATCTGGATTCAAATCCAGGTATCTATGAATCCAATGTTTGTTCATTTTTCTCTGAGTCGCATTGGCATCTTGTAGAAATAGGCCCTAAATCATGTTATTTGAAACCCCTGGGGCTAGCGTGGCTTGGAATTTAGAACATTTTGGATTTTAGAAGGGTAAATACATTAATATCTGTACAGCAGATCATATAAATATTTATCCCAAATGGGATTTAAAAAAAAAAAAGCCTCCCATCAGCCTCCTGTCAATTCAGAACAGATCGTACCAGCAAGTTTGGGGTTTACAGAGCTTTTTTTGGATTTGGGAAATGCAGATAAGGGATTGTGAACATGAGCATCAAAGAAAACATAGTGGCAAACATCTACTGGACGGTGAATGTTTGCCAGGCTTTCTGCAAAGCTCTGTACATGTGCGGCCCTCGCAACCAGCTTGTAAGGTAAGTGCTATTGATTACTATCCCCATTCTAAAAATCAGGAAACTGAGGCATGGATGGGCTAAGTAACTTGTTCGAAGTCATATGACTAATAAATTCACTCATTTGTTCCATCTCCATTGAAATTGAAAGCTTATAGTTGAAAATTTTTGTAGAATCATCCACTCTAGAGAAAACCTTTTTTTCTTATGGAATGATTAAAATATTTCCAGAATGAGTGGCTGGCACTGCACTCTGATTTGAAAGTCTTTGCTTTACAGCTTTAAATTTGCCTTCTCTTTTTATTGCCTGTCTTGTTTTAACAGCAGCCGATTCACACAAAACAGCTGTAGGTTCTCTCCTTTGCACACTGATAAAAGTCTCAGGAGGTTTCAGGGGAAACCTTGTGCAAAGCACTGGTTCCATCAAAATGAAAACCACTTCCAATAAAGCAGGATACAAGGTGGATTTCTATTAAAACAGTATTGTAAAATTAAAGTTGGATGATTGAGGAAGGCTTTTGCTTAGTAATGAGACTCTGTGGCGATGCAGAAGTTGGCCACAAACAGTGTTTTTTGTGGGAACGCAGAAGTTGGCCATAAACAGTGTGTTTTGTCTTCTGCATAACTCAGTTTCCTCTGTTCTGATAACCTGTACCTTCCCAAAGCAATCTAATAAAATTTACAGGAGTGGTTTCCTACTACTGTACCAAACATTGTTTAGAATGCACTTTAAATACTCTCAAAGATTTAAAAGAAAAGCATCGATGTTCTAATAATTATTAAAACACATCCTCAGAATCCATATAGTCATTAAAAAGTCAAGGAGAACAATGTCCTTTGTTTAGTTAACCTTTCGCCTTTTTTGCCCATTAGAACTTAAAACTATTAGGCAAAACATATATAACCCTAGTGACATGCATTTATTTTGTGATTAACTGAATTTTTTTATTATTTCAGAATATTAGAATATTGTTGTTTTTTCACAAATATGTTCTTTAAAGGTTTGTTGTTATCTTAAGAGTGATTTTATTAAGCCTGTGTAAAGAGAATGTCCAGATAATGAAATCCAACAGGAAGAAGGATTTGTCTATAGGAATTCCGTGTAAAAGCAGCTTTGAACCAATTTATTCTTAAATAAATAAATAAGTGTCCTTATGCTGGGTTGGCTTGCCCTACAACATGGGCTGCTTTCTTCTTTACAAAGCTCCCCCTGCTGTTTAATAAAGTCGAACTTTCCCCAATTCTTTCTGAACCTGAAGTGTTTCTAATGATCCTACAAAGTTATCTACTGATGGCTCACATTTTATTACCAAAGCCAGAGCATTTGGCCAAATTTTGCAAAATGTTGAGAACACAGTAATTCTTTAACAAATGCTTGTTGAATGAATTAGGATATTCCTGTCAACCTCACACCATAAGCCCGGCAACCAAGACAGAAAGAGGTGATGTAGCTCTTAGCCTTCACCTACTGTCCATGTGACCTTGGGCAAGTCACGGCCCTTCGTTCATTTATTTATTTATTCAACATTTATTGATTGTTAATCCATATCAGGCACCATGCCAGGTGCTAGGGACACAATGGTGGGCAGATAAGTGTGCTTCCTACCCTCACAGACCTTCTGAATCAAGGGGCTCTCAAACCTCGGTGTGTGTCAGATTCACTCAGAGGCCTTGATAAAATACACATGGCTGGGCCCCACCTCCAGAGTATCTGATTCAGTGGGCTGGGATGGGGTCTGAGAATTTGCATGTCTAACAAGTTCCCAAGTGAGGGTGATACTGCTGGTCTGCGGGCCACATTTTGAGAACCGCTGGCTTTAAGAGGAACAGTCACAATAGTATGATAAATGCTGTGATGAGTCCTGGGTGAAACAGGGACACAGAGCAGAGGATTAATCTAGTCTATGGGGATAGAGAAAGTTTTCCCAGACACATGCATTTAATCAATCCTAAGACCTTAACATCTCAGGCGTTGGGATACAATAAACACTGATCCTTGCTTTTTACACTGTAACATCTGCAAGATCACAATGCGTTTGATGAAATACTGTAACAACATTTAAGCAGAAAAGATAATCAAGACAATGTGGTGCTGGCACACGGAGACATGCATAAATCAATGGAATAGAATACAGTCCAGAAGTAAATCCATATACCCATGGTTAATTGATTTTTGACAAGGGTTCTGAGATCATTCAATGGGAAAAAGGCAGTCTTTTCAACAAATGGTGTGGAGATAACAGGATAGCTGTATGCAAAAGAATGGAGTTGGATCCTCTACCCAAACCATATCCAAAAAATTAACTCAAAATGGGTCGAAGACCTAAATGTAAGAGCAAGAGCTATAAAACCCTTGGAAGAAAATAGAGGTAGATCTTCATGACCTTAGGTTTGGCAAAAGATTCTTAGATATGACAACAAAATCATGAAAAACAAAAGAAAAAAATAGATAAATTAAATTTCATCAAAATTAAAAGCTTTTATGTTTCAAAGGACACCACCAGTAAAGTGAAAAGATAACCCACAGAATGGGAGAAAATGTTTGCAAATCATACACCTGATAAGGGACTTGTATCTAGGGTATTTAAAGAACTCTTATGAAGACAATCCAATTAGAAATGGGTAAAATATCTGAATACACTCTTCCTCAAAGAAGATATACAAGTGGCCAAAAAGCACATGACAAAATGCTCAGCATCACTAGACACCAAGGAAATTCAAATCAAGACCACGATAAGATAATACTTCACACACACTAGGATGATTATGATTTTTAAAATGGCAGATAATAACAAGTGTTAGCAAGATGTAGAGAAATTAGACATTCGCACATTGCTGGTAGGAATGTAAAATGGTGCAGCTGCTTTAGAAAACAGATGGCAGTTCCTCAACCGATTAAACAGAGTTACTATATGACCCAGCAATTCCACTTCTAGATATATATCTAAGAGAAATAAAACCATCTGTCCACACAGAAACTTGTACAAGAATGTTTACAGGGCTGGGTGCAGTGGCTCATGCCTGTAATCCCAGCACTTTGGGAGGCCAAAGCAGATGGATCACCTGAGGTCAAGGGTTCAAGACTAGCCTGGCCAACATGCTGAAACCCCGTCTCTACTAAAAATACAAAAATTAGCCGGGCATGGTGCCAGGTGCCTGTAATTCCAGCTACTCAGGAGGCTGAGGCAGGAGAATTGCCTGAACCTAGGAGGCGGAGGTTGCAGTGAGCCGAGATCATGCCACTGCACTCCAGCATGGGCTACAAGGTGAAATTCCATCTCAAAAAAAGAATGTTTACAGCAGCACTATTTGTAATAGTCAAAAGCTGAAAACAACCCAATTGTCCAGGGTTACACATGGACAAATGGAGAACCAAAATGAGGCATGGAATATCATTCCACTATAAAAAGGAATAAAATATCGATACATGCTTCAACAAGGATGAACCTTAAAAATATTATGCCAAGTGAAAGAAGCCTGTCACAAAAGACCACATACTATAAGATTCAATCTGTATGAATATCCTAAACAGGGAAAGTTATAGAGACAGAAAGTAGATTACTGGTTGCTTAGGGTTGGGAGTGGAAAAGGGAGAGGCAGAGAGGTGATAGCTTAAGACTAAGGGATTTATTTTCAGGGCAGTGAAAATCATCTAAAATGGACCATCGTGATAGCTGCACATACCTGTGACTCTACAAAAACCACTGAACTGTGTACTTTAAATGGGTGAATTGTATGGTATGTGAACTCTATCTCAATAGATTTGCTTTTTAAAAATAGATGCGCAAACATACACCCAAAGATAGATACCTGCAGGATGAATGATAATTAACCAGGCAGAACACGGGGGTACAGAGGAGATTGTAGGAATGGAGAAAGAAGAGTGTTCCCGGCAGACAGAACTTACTAGATGACGGCCTGGGGAACATGAAAAAAAAATGGATACTTTGGCAAATATTCTATTTGAAGGACAGACGGGCAAGAATTAAGACAGTAAGACCAGGCCACAAAGAGCTGTGCTCTCCCTGCTTACATGTAAGGACAATGGTTCTCAAAGTGTGGTCCCAGAATGTGAATTGGCCACTAAAGAAAATGGTTTGGAGGTTCCTCAAAAGATCAAAACTAGAACTACCATATGATGCAGTAATCCCACTCCTGGATTTATATCCAGAGGAATTGAAATCAGTGCATTGAAGAGCTCTCTACACTCCCATTTTCACTGCAGCACTATTCACAACAGCCAAGAGATGGAATCAACCTAAGTGTCTGTGGTTGGGTAAATGAATAAAGAAATTGTAGTATGTACATTAATGTCATATTGAGAGGTGACAGAGAGCCCTCGCTCGCTCTCAGCGCCTCGTCGGCCTTAGCACCCACTCCGGCCGTACCTGAGGAGCCCTTCAGCCCACCGCTGCACTGGGGGAGCCCCTTTCTGGGCTGGCCAAGGAGGGAGCCGGCTCCTTCAGCTTGGAGGGAGGTGGGGAAAAAGAGGCGCCAGCGGGAACCGGGGCTGCGCGGGCGCTTGCGGGCCAGCTGGAGTTCCGGGTGGGCAGGTGCTTGGCGGGCCCGGCACTCGGAGCCCCCGGCCGGCCCTGACTGCCCCAGGCAATGAGGGGCTTAGCACCCGGGCCAGCGGCTGCGGAGGGTGTGCTGGGGTGCGCCCAGTCCCATCGACCACCCAAGGGCTGCGGAGTGCAGGCACACGGCGCGGGACCCGTAGCTAACTCCACCTGCGGCCCGGTGCAAGATCCACTGAGTGAAGCCAGCTGGGCTCCTGAGTCTGGTAGGGGCTTGGAAAACCTTTATGTCTAGCTAAGGGATTGTAAATACACCAATCGGCACTCTGTATCTAGCTGAAGATTTGTAAACACACCAATCAGCACCCTGTGTCTAGCTCAGGGTTTGTAAATACACCAATGGACACTGTATCTAGCTACTCTGGTGGGGACTTGGCAAACCTTTATGTCTAGCTAAGGGATTGTAAATACACCAATGGGCACTCTGTATCTAGCTCAAGGTTTGTAAACACACCAGTCAGCACCCTGTGTCTAGCTCAGGGTTTGTGAATGCACAAATCCACACTCTGTATCTAGCTAATCTAGTGGGAACGTGGAGAACCTTTGTGTCTAGCTCAGGGATTGCAAACGCACCAATCAGCGCCCTGTCAAAACAGACCACTCGGCTCTCCGTAAAATGGACCAATCAGCAGGATGTGGGTGGGGCCAGATAAGAGAATAAAAGCAGGCTGCCGAGGCGGCAGTGGCAATTTGGTCGGGTCTACTTTCCGCGTAGTGGGAGCCTTGTTCTTTGTCTGTGTGCACTAATTCTTACTGGGCTCACATTACGTCCACGTTGCTTTTATGAGTTATAACATTCGCCATGAAAGTCTGCAGCTTCTCCTTTCATGTCAATAAGACCGCAAACTTACTGGGAAGAACAACTCCAGGCGTGCCGACTTAAGAGCTGTAACGCTTATCCCGCAGGTCCGTGGCTTCACTGTTCAGTCAAAAAGACCATGAATCCATCAGAAGGAAGAAACTGAACACATTCGAATATCAGAAGGAGCAACTTCCTGGCACGCTGTGTTTAAGAATTATAACGCTGATTATGAGGGTCTGTGGCTTCATTCTTTTTTTTGTTTGTTTGTTTGTTTTTTTGAGACGGAGGCTCGCTATCGCCCAGGCTGGAGTGCAGTGGCGCGATCTCAGCTCACTGCAGGCTCCGCTCCCTGGGGTTCACGCCATTCTCCTGCCTCAGCCTCCCGAGTAGCTGGGACTACAGGCGCCCGCCACCTCGCCAGGCTAATTTTTTGTATTTTTAGTAGAGACGGGGTTTCACCGTGTTAGCCAGGATGGTCTCGATCTCCTGACCTCGTGATCCGCCCGCCTCGGCCTCCCAAAGTGCTGGGATTACAGGCGTGAGCCACCGCGCCCGGCTGTGGCTTCATTCTTGAAGTCAGTGAGACTAAGAACCCAGCAATTCTAGACACTAATTATTTGGCTTTTAAAAAGAAGGCAATCCTGCCATTTGCAAAAACATGGATGGACCTAAAAGATACTACACTGACACAAGCCGAGTAGAGAAAGAAATACTGCATGATTTCACTTTATGTAGGGAATCTAAAAAAGTCAAATACATAAAAACACGAGTAGAATGGGGGTTTCCAGGGCCTGCAAGTTGGGCAGGTGTGGTGGCGGTAATGAGATGGTTTGTCCAGGGGCACAAAATTTCAAGCCAGGCCTGGTCACTCGTGCCTGTAATGCTAGCAGTTTGGGAGGCTGAGGTGGGGTAGATTACTTGAGGTCAGGAGTTTGAGACTAGCCTGACCAACATGGTGAAACCCTGTTTCTACTAAAAATAACAAAAATTAGCTGGGTCTAATGGCAGGCACCTGTAATTCGAGCTGCTCAGGAGGTTGGGGCATGAGAATCACGTGAACCCGGAAGGCAGAGTTTGCAGTAAGCCAAGATCGTGCCACTGCACTCCAGCCTGGGTGACAAGAGCAAAACTCTGTCTCAAAAAAAGAAAAAAGTTTCGGTTAGAAGGAATAAGTTTTGAAATCTATCACACACAGGGGACAATAGTTAATAATAGTGTGTTGTATACTGGAAATTTGCTAACAGTAGATTTTAGATGTTCTAACCACATGTATGCAAAAAAGAACGTGAGATAATGGATATGTTAATTTGCTTGACTGTATTAATCATTTTGCCATGTATGTGTACACCAAAACGTGATATGCTTTAAGTATATACAATAAAAAATGAAATAAAAATTTAAGGCCGGGGGCGGTGGCTCACGCCTGTAATCCCAGCACTTTGGGAGGCGGAGGCGGGCGGATCACCAGGTCAGGAGATGGAGACTGTCCTGGCTAACATGGTGAAACCCCATCTCTACTAAAAATACAAAAAATTAGCCGGGCATGGTGGCGGGCGCCTGTGGTCCCAGCTACTCCAGAGGCTGAGGCAGGAGAATGGCGTGAACCCGGGAGGCAGAGCTTGCAGTGAGCCGAGATCGCGCCACTGCACTCCAGCCTGGGCGACAGAGTGAGACTCCATCTCAAAAAAAAAAAAAAAAAAAAAAACCCTGTGGTTCCAGGATCAGAAGCAACTGAATCACCTGAGAGCGTGTTAGAAATGCACATTTCCAGGCCTCACCCCGGACCTACTGAGTCAGAAACTCTAGGGTTGGGACCTAGAAATCTGGGTCTTAACAAGCCCTCCAGCTGATGGCACTAAAGTCTGAGACCCACTTCTCTTGGTTTCTTATAAATCTGACGTCCCTACAGGAGCCACAGTTTTTTAAATAGGGTCAATCTAGTCATAGTACTCCTGGCTTGAACCTTCCAGCATTCTGCACTTACTAGGCAGAGGGCTGACACAATCCATTTACGTTTTGAAGGTCCCCTCGGGCTGCTCTGCGGAGAATCAATTAAAAAGGGCAAGAATGAGCACAGAAGACAGATGAGGAGGCCACTGCAATAATCTAGGTACAGGCAATGGGAGCTGGACTCACTAGGCCAGTAGCAGTGAGAACAGAAAAGAGCACACAGCTCTTTGAGAGATACGTAAGTCGAGTCAATAGGATTAGATCTTTTTCCCCTAGCAGCCTCCCAAATTTTCTTTTTGTTGTTGTTGTCGTGGTAAAATACACATAACACAAAATTTACCATCTTAACCATATTTAAGAGTACAGTTGAGTGGCATTAAGGACATTGACACCGTTGTGCTCAGTGCCACTCATCCAGAAATTTTTCATCTGTCCAAACAGAAATTCTGTACCCATATTCAACAACAACCCCTACTCCTCCCTCCCCAAGCCCCTGGTGACCTCTATTCTACTCTCTGTCTTTATGAATATACTTAGTCTAGGTTCCTCATGTAAGTGGAATCATACAATCTTTCTGTGTCTGGCTTCTT
Source organism: Pongo abelii (assembly GCF_028885655.2). Lineage (NCBI taxonomy): Eukaryota > Metazoa > Chordata > Mammalia > Primates > Hominidae > Pongo > Pongo abelii. Next base: position 13,475,448 of record NC_071990.2, read on the forward strand.
AGCATAATGTCTTCAAAGTGCATCCATGTGGCATGTGTCACTGTTAGAGTAGGTTGTTAGGTAGACATGAGCAGGGCAGGAGAGGGCTCCCCCACCACCATCAGGAATGTCAGGGAGCCAGCAGACAATGGCCAGGCAGTTGTCATACTGTTTCTCTAAAATAATAATGGGTCACAGCTGGTACCAGGGAAAGGCAGTCTCCCAATTGATAGAAACACCTGAAACTGTGATCAGCAGCTTCCCAATAAGATCTCAGGCGTTAGGCAAATGGGACTCAAGCATTTGCACTAAGAGGCAAAATAGCAGAGTTTAACCGGTATACGACTTTCCTCTAGGAACATTCAACTGGTAAGGGAAAAACGCCTCAAGTGAGCATGCGTACAACTCCAGTAAACACACTGTGCATATGGCCCCTCCCAAGTGCTGGCAGGCCACTGCACATGTGGAATGCCAATGTATAAAACCCCAAGTCAAAGTTCACACCATGCACTTGTATCTCTCAAGTTACCTGTTTGGCCCTCTTCCAAGTATACTTTACTTCCTTTCGTTCTGGCTCTAAGACTTTTTAATAAATTTTCACTCCTGTGCTAAAACTTGCCTCGGTCTCTCCCTCTGCTTTATGCCCCTTGGTCGAATTCTTTCTTCTGAGGAGGCAAGCATTGAGGTTGCTGCAGACCCGTATGAATTCACCACTGCTAACATTACAACTCCATTCCTTTTTATGGCTGAAAAATATTTTGTTGTATATATACACATACGTATATATATGATTATATACATATATACAAATTACAATATACATATATACACATACACCACATGATGTTATATTATATACATATATACATATACCACATGATGATTATTCAATCGTCTATCGTTGGAGATGCATTGCTTTCACCTTTTGGCTATTGTAAATAGTGCTGCTATGAACATGAATGTACAAGTATCTGTTCCAGCCCCTGCTTTCAATTGCTTTGTGTATACATCTAGGAGTAGAACCACTAGATCATATGTTAATTCTGTTTAATTCTGTTACATTTTTTGAACTGCCAAGTTATTTTCCATAGCACTTCACCATTTTCCATTCCCACCAGCAACCCGGGAAGGTTTCTGCTTTTCCACATCCATGCCAACATGTTATTTTCTGTTTTTTTTTTTTTTTTTTTTTCATAATAGCCTTCCTAATGGGTATGATGTGGCATTTCACTGTGGTTTTGATTTGTGTTTCCCTGATGGTTAGTGATGTTAAGCATCTTTTCATGAGCTTATTGACCATTTACGTATCTTCTTTGGAGACATGCCTATTCAAGTCCATTGCCCATTTTATAAATTTAGGTTTTTTTGTTTTTTGTAGGAGTTCTTTATATATCCTGGGTATAAATCCGTTATCAGATATGTGATTTGCAAATATTTTCTTTCATTCTGTGGGTTGCTTTTTCACTCTCTTGACAGTATCCTTTGAGGCATAACAGGATTAGACTCTGGATATATTCACTGCCTTATTCAACTTGTATTAATTGAGTGCCAACTTTGTCCCAGGAGCTCTGGAGGCACTAGGGATTTAGCAGGGAAAAAGGCACGCTTGGTCTCAGGGTGAAAGAAAAGGAGGGTGGATAAAGGCATTTAGAAAATCCCTTTTTAACACTATAGCCTGCCTCCCATGGCTGAAATCTTGCTGCATAATCCTGTTTTCCATGTCAGAAGCAAAGAATTACCTTTCTCTTTGCCTTATTGGTGTTAACAAATTTCACTTCTCCCCAGGCAGAAAGATGGCTTGAGCCACCTGAGGCCCAGATCTTTGGTGATGTTGCAGAAGGCAATAAAGACCTAGCTTTTTTCTCTATGGAATACAGCGAGCCTCTGAAGAGGCCTGCACAATGGAGGAGCTCTAGAACTTAAATTTCATTTGCTTTAAAGTAAATGTACTTCTGGGCTTCTGAGCCACTTTGAGAACTTTTCTGAGGACAAAAATCAATGTTGCCTGCCAATATAGCCAACAGCTGCTGCAAAACAGCAGGGCCTGGTTTTGAAGGAAGGTAGGAGCAGGACCTCCCTGATCCACTGTGGTCTTCTCCTCCAAGAGGACCAACAGCATTCTTTTGACCATAGATTTAATGGTTATGCCCAACAAGTTATTGGAGCAAAATGCTGGGAAAGGTAATGTAAACAAAAAATAAAATTCTAAGCCCTCCAACCATTTAATGGACCCTTCTTCTCAGCCAAGGGCATTCTAAAGTTAACCTGAAAAACTAGTTGAGGCCATGATAGGAAGCGGGAGTTGGGCATGCCTCATTATTCCCTCCTCCCTTTTGTAATTCAGACAGATCTGATCAACAGTAACATTAAAACACATCTTAAGGGTGATAAAAGAGACTCTAAGTCTGATAAGAAATGGTTACAATCTATTCTCTCTGAAGCCTCCTACCTGGAGGCTTCATCTGCGTGATAAAACCTTGGTCTGCACCACCCCTTATCTTTACCCAGACATTCCTTTCTACGGATTGCAGGTCTTTAGATAATAACTCAACCAATTTCCAATGAGAAAATCTTTGAATCTGCCTATGACTGGAAGCGCCCACTTCCAGTTGTCCTGCCTTTCTGGACCAAACCAATGTACATCTTAAATGTATTGATTGATGTCTTATGTCTCCCTAAAATGTATAAAACCAAGTTGTAGGCTGACTCCCTTGGGCACATGTTCTCAGGATCTCCTGACAGCTATGTCACAGGCCATTGATCACTAATATTTGGCTCATAATAAATCTCTTCAAATATTTTACAGAGTTTAATTTTTTTCATCGACAGTACGAGAGACAATCCTTTAACTCCATTTTTCTGGTACTGTGAGGAGGGATTTTTTTCCTAAACAGTCTTGCCACACCTTCCTCATTGATTCTCAGGAAAGAGAAGTCATTCAGCAAAGTGGTGAATTTGATACAAGTAATCCCTTTGTGCCTTTTTCTTTGGGAAAATGATTTACACAGAAGTCATCATCCCTTTTATATTTGGTTTAAGATCAAGCTCAAGATCTCCAAGTAAAGTTTTGTTGCTAATGAAAAATGTTGTGCAATTGAGGAAAATTTTATTTAACCGTGCTAGAAGACTGAATTGTCCTTCTATTCTTTCTACATAAAATGATATTATAAAACCATTGTTTTGTGAAGGGGTAATCAAAGAGTATGCAGCCAAAATAATGTAAAGAGGATGTGAGGGCAATCTGGCTGCGACATCTGTCACCCCACTAATCACCAGGTTGATTCGGCTGATCTGGCTGGCTAGGTGGGTGTCCTCTTCCTCCCTCACCACTCTATGTGTGTCCCTCCTGAAGCTGCGCACCTGGTCGAAGAGGACAACCATCTCCGATAGAGGAGGACCGGTCTTCAGTCAAGGGTATACAAGTAGCTGTGCTCCCCTGCTAGAACCTTCAAACAAGCTTTCAAAATAATGTAGAGGAGTGACAATATTTATTAATATGTATTTAATAAATATATTTTTTTGGTTAAACATAATATTAACATGTTAATTTCTAGATGAGCAGTATTTGTGGTCTTTGTCAGTTTTATAAAATCATAACTTGTTGTGATTTCTCTTTTCTTTTTTTGTTTTTTTTTTTTGAGATGGAGTCTCGTTCTGTTGCCCAGGCTGGAGTGCAGTGGCACTGTCTCAGCTCACTGCAAGCTCTGCCTCCCGGGTTCACACCATTCTCCTGCTTCAGCCTCCCGAGTAGCTGGGACTACAGGCGCCTGCAACCTCACCCGGCTAATTTTTTGTATATTTAGTAGAGACAGGGTTTCATCGTGTTAGCCAGGATGGTCTCGATCTCCTGACCTCATGATCCGCCAGCCTCGGCTTCCCAAAGTGCTGGGATTATAGGCGTGAACCACCGTGCCCGGCTGTGACTTCTCTTTTCAATCTAAACAAATATTCACTTTCATATCTAATTTGATATTCATAATTTTGTTCTTAAAATTTCCCTCATATTGTATACACATCAGGCCTCACAAAACCTAGATCCATGCCCCCACCCCCACATTAATCAAATTAACTCTGAGGTACTAAAAAGCTATAAATCTACTTCCTCTTCTATTTTCCATTTCAAATTGAGTTCATCATGTTGTTCAGTACAGCCTACCAAACGTTCTGCAGTGAGCTCACATGACATCATAATGACAATAAAATGCCAACAACACATGCCTCCTGTCATGAAGTCGCCATGGATTCAAAGTTCAAAGATTAAAATCTCAAAGAAGTTAAAGTCCAGGAATTGTATGTTACAGTTCAAAGGAATTAATCCAATATGTTTACCCTTTGAATTAAAGTGTAAAGTCCAAATCCCTTAGGTTAACTGAAAAAGAAACTAAAGGTGGCACACGCATGCTCTCCCAGCTATTTGGAAAGCTGAGAGGGGAGCATCACTTGAGCCCAGGAATTTGAGACCAGCCCGAGCAATAGAGTAAGAGTCTATCTCTAAAAAAAGGAAAGAAAGAAAGAGATATGGTTTGGATTTGTGTTCCCGCCCAAATCTCATGTCGAATTGCAATCCCCAGTGTTGGAGCAGGGACCTGGTGGGATGTGATTGGATCATGGGGGTGAACTGACCCCTTGCTGCTCTCGTGATAATGAGTGAGTTCTCACTTGATCTGGTTGTTTAAAAGTGTGTAGCAGCACCTCCTCCTTCACTCTCTTCCTCCTGCTCCAGCCATGTCAGACGTGCCTGCCTCCCCTTTGCCTTCCACCACAATTGTAAGTTTCCTGAGGCTTCCCCAGCCTGCTTCTTGTACAGCCTGCAGAACTGTGAGCCAATTAAACCTCTTTTCTTTATAAATTACCGAGTCTCGGGTATTTCTTTATAGCAGTGCAAGAACAAACTAACACAGAAAGAAAAGAAATTAAAATCTTCCCCAATTTCTTCTACTCATTTCCCACCAGAGGGCTGTTGGTGACTGGGCAGATGGAGGTGCTCCTCTAGAAGCCCGGCCTGGGACGATCATGTTCTTTCAGGATGCCCAAAAACATCATTCATCCGATCACTTTTCAGAACATCTGAAGTGTTCACAAGAGGCAAGGCTATGGTGGCACTGGTCCTGTATCTATTAATTGGCAAAACAAAAACAAAAAACCAAGTTAGGCCCTGGCCCTTAGTTATCCAGGCAAAAATTATGATCTAGAAACCAATACCTTGGTGTTGCCAAAGACACTGATAGCTGAGTAGAGCAGAAGGCAGAGAAAGTCTTGGTGTCGGCCACACCAGGCAAAAACTAGTTAATCCTAGTTATACAGGATCTATGACTTGTGCCCTTTAGCTTAATTGGGAGACTCTTCCTACCAAGAAATTAATGAGAACACTCTATTTACCAATGGAGAGGGTTACTTATGTCCATTGTTTCTTTTAAAGAATATTAAAGAGTAGCATTCAAGACATCCCTACTTTCTTACAAAGGTTAGAAATTTACAAACTGCCCCCCAATCATTGCATCTTATTCTTATCTTTTTTTTTTTTTTTTTTCAGATGGAGTCTCGCAGTGTCACCTGGGCTGGAGTGCGGTGGCACCATCTTGGCTCACTGCAACCTCTGCCTCCCAGGTTCAAGCTATTCTCCTTGCCTCAGCCTCCCAAGTAGCTGGGATTACAGGTGCCCACCACCACACCCAGCTAATTTTTTTGTATTTTTAGTAGAGATGGGGTTTCACTATGTTGGTCAGGCTGGTCTCGAACTCCTGACCTCGTGATCCACCCACCTCAGCCTCCCAAAGTTCTGGTATTACAGACATGAGCCACTGCGCCCAGCCTTCTTATTTTTTTGTTTTTTTCTCTGATATATTGAAAACTCTAAAAACCTGTTGTATTTCCCCTGTGAATATTAACCATTTAAAGCTAGTAGTTAATACATAAATACTCTGTATCATACATGGAATTCACCTGTGGTTTAAAGTTCTGACCTGCAGATCTGGCTGAAAAACACAATAAAAGCAGCAAATGATTGTTCCATCCATAATGACTAAAAGTCTGTATATAGAAAGATACTTTTCTTCATAATTTGGTGTTTCTCACCTTTGCTGCCCAATAGAATTGCCTGGGAAACTTTGAAGAAACACTAATACGTGGGCTCCACTCCAGAGAAATTAAATCAGAATTTGGAGATGGGGAGGGTGAAGTGGAGGGATATAGTCATATGCTTAATAAGTTTCCCCAGTCAATTTTAATATACAGCCACATCTAAAAACCATAAGGCCTGCTGAGGCCTGCTGCAGCCACTGACTTCCTTATCTTTCGCTATTCCTTGATTTATTTCCTCATTCTGATAGAGAACATCCTCCAAGTAACCCTCTCAGAAAGGTGTGTGCATCAGATATAAATTTTTCTGAGTCCTTAAATGTCTAACTAAAATGTCTTTATTTGGTTCTTACTCTTGACTAGTAGTTTGCCTGTGCACAGAAGTTTATGTGGAAAATAATTATTCTTCAGAATTTTAAGGCGTTGCTCAAGAATCCTGTGTTGTTCTTAGAAATTCTTCAAGAACCCTGTGGAGCTGTTGAGAAGCCTAATGCCACTGTAATTTTCATTAATTTGATTGTGACCTATTATTTTTTCTGGAAAGTTTTATAATCTTTATCTCTGGTGTTTTCAAATTATTCCTGGGGAGAGGGTGGGAATAAGTAGGGAGAGAGAATGTGTGTTTACATATTGTGTTGGGAATATACTGGGCTGTTTTAGTCAGAAAGCTCATGTTAAACATTTAAAAAATTATTTCCTTAATAGTTTCCTTTCCTTCATTTTCTCTATGTTCACTTTCTGGAATGCCTACTAGTTGATAATTTGACCTCCTGAATTGAGCTTTCAGATATTTTTTTTCTCTCTCAAATTTTATTTTTGTCCATTTTTTTCTGAAAGATTTATTTGATTATTTTCAAACTTCATCATTAATTTTTATTTCAGCCAACATTCTTAATCTGTTTTTAATGCCATTTCAGTAAACATAACCATTTTTTCTGGAAATATTGAAGTTGATTTTGACATTTATCTGGGAAAATAAATAAGCAAGAAAAGCCAGAGAAATTCTAAGAGGAAACACATTGAGAGAGGACAAGTCCTACCAGATAATAAAACACACAAAGCCTTAGTAATAAAAACAGTGTGGTATTATGCATGAAAGACAGACAGATCCATGGAGTAGAACAGAAGGCCCAGAGATAGATTCAACCCTACAGAGAAATTTAATATATGACAAAGGTGTCATCTCCAATCCATGGAATAAAGACCAACTTTTCAGCAAAAGGTATTGGGGTAACTGGTCAGCCATTTGAAATAAGATAGAGCTAGATCCACACTTCACACCATATGGCCGGGTAGACTCAAAATGGATCAAAGATTTAAATGTAAGTAATTAAACTGCAAAATATATGAATATCTAATAAAAGAGAACAGGGTAAACTCCTCTTTAAGGGACAGAGAAGGCATTTTTAATTATGATTTGGAATTCAGAAGTCATCAAAGAAAATATTGCTAACCACATAAAATAACAAAGACATTTACATGGCAAAAACATCAAAAGTGCAATCAAAAGACAGAGTAGGAAAATATTTGTAAATTGTATCACAAAGGGCTAATCTCCCTTTATAGTGTTCCTAGAAATCAAGACAAAAATAAAAAGCAGAAACAATGGAGAGTTAATGGAAGAAAGGACTACAGATGACCCTTAAACATATAAAAATATGAACAATTTCACTTATAATAAGAAAAATACAGATATAAACTATACCAAGCTGCCATTTTTTCCCTAATATGGTAGGGGGGAAAAGAATCCTAAATATTTGACATCACATTTTGTTGGGAAGGCTGAAGAGAAATAGGCACTCTTGTATTTTCTTTTCCTTTCTTTCTTTCCCTTTCTCTTTCTTTCTTTCCCATTCTCTTTCTTTCTTTCTTTCTTCTTTCTTTCTTTTTCTTTCTTTCTTTCTTTTTTTTTTTTCTTTTCTTGAGACTGAGTCTTGCTCTGTCACCCAGGCTGGAGTTCAGTGGCGTGATCTTGGCGGCTCACTGCAACCTCTGCCTCCCGGGTTCAAGCGATTCTCTTGCCTCAGCCTCCTGAGTAGCTGGGATTACAGGTGCCTGCCACCATGACAGCTACTTTTTGTATTTTTAGTAGAGATGGCATTTCACCATGTTGGCCAGGCTGGTCTTGTATTTTCTTATTGCAAAATCATACAACTCCTTATGGAGGGAAATCTGGCAATAGCTACCAAAAATACAGACATATTTTCTGCTCTGAGAATATATCCTACACAATCTCGTACGTAAGTATGAAATAACATATGTACGTGTCTATTCATTGTGGCATAATATGTAAAATTTAAAGATTATAAACAACCCAGGCATTGAGCTGTCAAATACTGGCTGAACAAACTAGGGTACACCAATTTGATGGAGCTGTAAAAAGAAATATGGTAGATCTCATGCTGATGCAAAGAGATCACAGACTGTATTGTTAAGTGATGAAAGCAAAATTCAGAACAGTGTACAGAATATTATTTGATTGAATGTATATAGTATGCTACCTTTAGTGTAAAAAGGAGGGAATAAGAATATATATTGTATTTGGGCTGGGTGTGGTGGCTCACGTCTGTATTCCCAGTACTTTGTGAGGCTGAGGTGGGTGGATCACTTGTGGTCAGGAATTCAAGACCAGCCTGGCCAACATGTCCAAACCCCATCTGTACTAAAAATACACACACACACAAAAAATAGCCAAGCATGGTGGTGCATGCCTGTGGTCCCAGATACTTGGGTGGCTGAGGCAGGAGAACTGCTGAGGTGAAGACTGCAGTGAACTGAGATTGTGCCACTGTACCCCAGCCTGGATGACAGAGCAAGACTTGGTCTCAAAAAAAAAGAACATATATTGTACTTAAAGAAATACTAGAAATGAGAAACTCATAAAAACACTCTCTTTTGGAGGAATGATTAATCAATATTTGATTTCTCTAAGGATGTTACATAGATTTGAGTAAGTTGTGGGTTTTTTTGTTTTTCTGTGTCCTGAATTATTTACTTTGGTCTTTGTATCAGTTAAGAATGCTTTCAGCTACAAGTTACAAAAAACTTAAACAAAAAGGAGTTTATTTTTCTCTTATCACAAGAAATACAGTAATAGGTAGATGTTGGCATTGGTTAATGCCAACCAGATATTGGCTGGTAGCACTAGAGTTCTTTTGGCTTTTTCCTCATGACCATAAGATTGTTGCCATAGCTCCAAGCATCACATCTGCATTCACAGCAAGAAAAAATAATGGAAAAGGGAATGCCAGCCATTTCTGGCGTGGCCCAATGATGATTCATCATCTGGAACTGGGCACATTACTACCTTGAATACATTTAGGGCTTTGTTAAAAGAAAGAAACGAGACCAGCAGGATAGGCTATAGTCTATCTCTGTCATACTGGGAGATTTCCCTCCTAAATCACTGGTTGTCCATTTTTATCCAAGAGTGAGGCATCAAAAATTGCTAGTGGGAAGCAATCTTCCACTGGGTGAGGCTTATTGCAGGGCAGGCCTCTTGCTAGGATGATCAACCAGAGAGTCTGCCCTCTTTTTTTGCAGAATCCCAAATATCAACGTGAAGAGGTGGTTTCTGTGTCCCCAGTCAGTTTCTCCAGAGAGAAATTCTTCCCTGCCGGTCTGCCTTGGGGCAGGGGTGGCTGCGGAGCATGCAAGATGGAGGGGCTCGGGGGTCAGACTCTTCCAATCTCCAGCTTTCAGAATCATTAGATTGGGCAGACGATCAATCCCGCTGATGAGAAACCCAAGCCCCAAGACTGTCCCCCCAGTTCCTGGTATCTTTAAGGCAGTGGTTTTCAAGTGGGAATGATTTTGTTCCCCAGGTAAGGTTGCCAGATTTAGCACATAAAAATACATGGTGCCCAGTTAAATTTAAATTTCAGAAAACAAGAGAAAATTTGTTTGCATAAGTACATTCCAAATATCACATTATTTATCTGAAATACAAATTTAATTGGGCACCTTGTATTTCATCTGCCTCCCGGAAGACATTTGGCAGTGTCTGGGGATGTTTTTGGTTGTTACAGCTTGGGGTGGGGGTTGCTACGGGCATCTGGTGGGTAGAGACCAGGGATGCTGCTAAATATCTCACAACACACAGAACAGCCTCTTAAAACAAATAATTATCTGGCCTTAAATGCCAGTTGTGCCAAGGTTGAGAAACCTCACTCTAAGGCAAAGCTCTTGTGCCTGGGTTGGGGGACATTCATCTACTTTTAAAATCTCAGCATGAGCTCAGCATGGAAAAACATGGTCACAGCAAAAACTGAAATAGTCTTTCTTGTTAGTTTTCCTCTCTATCTAATAGGCACTGCAAGGAAGTGCTGGCCAAGAGGAGACAGCTTTTATCTCAAGTTCAGGGGCATGAAGGCCAGCCTGCCTATGCTCCTTGAGCCTTTTCCTGGTAAATCCCAGGCTCAGAGCCTGCTTCACCAAGCAGCTGGGAAGAGCTGGGCTGGGGGTGGGGTTGGCGCCAGGCTTGCCCAGCTCCTCCAGGTGGGAGTTCTACCTTCCCAGCCCATGGGAGGGAGGGAAGCCACACGCAGCTGCCTTTCCATGAAGAGCCGCTTTCTTTGCAGGCGCCAGGGTGGAGGGGAGCAGGCAGCACTAGGTGGGGACAATATGACATGGCTGTGAATCAAACAACTTTTAAAAAGGCTGGAGAGGAAGGAAGCAATGGGTGGAGAAAGTTCTGAATGTTTTCTGGTTATGAGATGTGTATAAATTCATGGGAGGTTATTTGAGGATATTTATCCCAAGCCTTATTCACGGTTGTCCTTGAAATGAATACCAGAACATTAGAATTCAGGGATAATCGTGACTTTTCTACAATGACTTGCTCCCATTTTCTTCCCTCCCCACAGATCCCTGTATTCCATATCATACCTGTGAGGATATGTGCAAACAGAGTGAGCATGCACCCTTATCCCCAAAATTTGTAGACGATGGCCCTGGGAAAAGAATGACTAGCAGATTTTTTCCCTATATTTTATTTTTCGGTGAAGAATATGACAACTTAAAAACAAAAACAAAAATACCACTTACCTCTAACTCAAGGATAAAGAAGGGAGTTTTTTTGAGAATGTAAAAATAAAAATCCATTTGGGCGTTCATTAAGTAAAGCAAGATGAATCAGGCTTTTGGTTATATAAAAGCTCGGCTTTTTATGGAAAATCTGTCTTTGCAGTTCTCTGCTTGCGGGAGAAAAGAATGCAAGAAGCACAAGAAGACGGGCCATGGAGGCAGCTTTATAAACACTAGAAAAGCCCTTTTTAGGCTCAGCTGTGTCCTGGCATGGCCTAGATAGCAGAGTGGGGGGAGAGGAGCTGGGGGCGTGAGGGTGGCAACCCCTCCCTTTTCCATGACCAGTGAAGTCACTGAATTTACTGCCAAATAATGTTTGTAATGTCTACCTGAACTTTGGTGGCAATCTATTTCTGCCACTCATCTTTGGAAACTATTGTTATAAACTTAACTAAATTTTTAAAAAAAGAAAGAAAAGAACCCAGCTTTTTTCATCCATTATAAAAGTAGTGGAGATATAGAAGGGGGGAGAAAAACTTGGAAAGTTCAAAAAAAGTAAAAAGTAGAGAATATAATAGTTGAAACATATTTGAACCTATAGTTAATCACTTACAGACACCACCCCTGATTTTGACCTGTTTCTTTCTAGGGTTTCCTGTAGGTTTAGCTTTTGAATTTAAATACTTGTGATGACTATTTAAATGCAAGATTATATCTCACTCTAAAAAAAAAAAAAGCTGGCCGGGCACGGTGGCTCACGCCTGTAATCCCAGCACTTTGGGAGGCCGAGGAAGGTGGATCACGAGGTCAAGAAATCGAGACCATCCTGGCCAACATGGTGAAGCCCCGTCTCTACTAAAAATACAAAAATTAGCTGGGCATGGTGGCACATGCCTGCAGTCCCAGCTACTCACTCAGGAGGCTGAGGCAGGAGAATCGCTTGAACCCAGGAGGCGGAGGTTGCAGTGAGCCAAGATGGTGCCACTGCACTCCAGCCTGGCAACAGAGCAAGACTCCATCTCAAAAAAAAAAAAAAAGCTATAATGTATTGAGCATTTGATGTTTTCCAGACACTTTGCTAAGCACTTTGTGTACATAATTTTATATCCATATAGATATATATTTTAGAGACAGTAGCTCGCTCTGTCCCAGGCTGTTGTACAGTGGCACAATCATAGCTCCCTGCAGCCTCAAACTGCTGGGCCCAAGTGATCCTCCCAACTCAGCCTCCTGTGTAGCTGGGACTACAGGAGTGCACCATCAATTCTACTAATTTTTTTGTATTTTTGTTTGTTTTTCCTAGAGGGTCTTGCTATGTTTCCCAGGCTGATCTCTAAATTCCAGCTTCAAACAACCCTCCTGCCTCAGCCTCCCAAAGTGCTGGGCTAATTTTACCTAATGATCAAAACAAACTGATGGAAAGACAGTTTTGTAACTTCACATTTTACAGATGAGAAATGGAGTCTCTTACTAGCCACAGAGCTAGAAAGTAGCACAACCAGGCATATCATGTATTTTTCACTTAATATTGAACATGACCTTTGCCGTGTTATAATAACTCTACTTAAACATAATTGTAGCTGTTGTCCAATGTTTTGAGTTGCTTTATCACAATTTATGAGATCATTCACCTATTAACGGACATTTGGGTTACTTCCCATTTTTTCTGGTTATAGACAATGTTGAACGTTTCCTGTGATTGTGGATAATGCAATGAATATCTTTGAGCAAAACTATATTTAGATTTAGATTTTCTTTAGGATAGATGGATTTCCGAAAATGAAAATGGAATTGCTATAAATGTTTCAAGTAGCTTTACATATAGAGAGTCATACTAATGTCCAACTAGACCCCTTTCTCTCTATCTTCATCAGCAATAGAAACTATTACTTAAAAATATAGTTGATTTTTAAAATAAAGAATTAGTGAGTTGTTTGCACTTAATTGTATTTTATAAGTAATCAGGTCCAATGATTTTTTTTCATTCATTTCTTGGCCAGACATAAGTCTCCTTTTATGGATTGTTTTTGTTTTAATCCAGTTATCTATTGGGGAGTTAATGTTTTTCTAATCAATTTGAATGAATAATTAGATAGCAAATGTTTGTCATTTGTTATAGACTTAGTATTGTCCTCAGGTTGCTATTTCCTATCGGGGGACCTGCCCCGATAATCACGTAGGTTCTTTTCTATTTTCCTAAGCGTCGACTGGCTTGAGAAATAAAGGGACAGAGTACAAAAGAGAGAAATTTTAAAGCTGGGCATCCGGGGGAGACATCACACATTGGTAGGATCCCTGATGCCCCACAAGCCACAAAAACCAGCAAGTTTTTATTAGGGATTTTCAAAAGGGGAGGGAGTGTGCGAATAGGTGTGGGTGACAGACATCAAGTACTTAACAGGGTAATAGAATATCACAAGGCAAGTGGAGGCAGGGCGAGATCACAGGACCACAGGACCAAGGCGAAATTAAAATTGCTAATGAAGTTTCGGGCACCATTGTCATTGATAACATCTTATCAGGAGACAGGGTTTGAGATCAACCGGTCTGACCAAAATGTATTAGGTGGGAATTTCCTCTTCCTAATAAGCCTGGGAGCGCTATGGGAGACTGGAGTTTATTTCACCTCTGCAATCTCGACCATAAGAGACAGGTACGCCCCGGGGGGGCCAGTTCAGAGACCTGCCCCTAGGTGCGCATTCTCTTTCTCAGGGACATTCCATGCTGAGAAAAAGAATTCAGCGATATTTCTCACATTTGCTTTTGAAAGAAGAGAAATATGGCTCTGTTCTGCCCGGCTCACCGGTGGTCAGAGTTTTTTAAGGTTATCTCTCTTATTCCCTGAACAATTGCTGTTAGCCTGTTCTTTTTTCAGGGTGCCCACATTTCATATTGCTCAAACACACATGCTGTACAATTTGTGTAGTTAACGCAATTATTACAGGGTCCTGAGACGATGCACATCCTTCTCGGCTGACGGGATTAAGAGATTAAAGTAAAGACAGGCATAGGAAATCACAAGGGTATTGATTGGGGAAGTGATAAGTGTCCATGAAATCTTTAAAATTTATGTTTAGAGATTGCAGTAAAGACAAGCATAAGAAATTACAAAAGCATTAATTTGGGGAACTAATAAACGTCCATAAAATCTTCATAATCCACGTTCTTCTGTCATGGCTTCAGCCGGTCCTTCTGTTTGGGGTCCCTGACTTCCCGCAACAATTTCCCTTTAACATTTTTTTTTTTTACATTTTTGAAAATATTTACTGAAACCACTTGCTGTTTTTATTGTGAGATTTCTCACCTAGAGTTCAGATATTCATTTCTCTTTTCTCTGTGTAACATGTTTTTAACACTTCTGAGAGATTACTCAGTAGTATTTGTAAAAATTATGGTTCAAAATAACACAGAGAGATAAACAACACAACCCCAGCTTTACTTGGACAATTGATTGCTGTGAGGTGTGGGTCTCAACCCACCCAGAACTGATTAGCAAAACCAGCCCCAGGCCCCCTCCTGGCTGCTCCATTCCCTTGGCAAGCCATTCAGCATTTAATAGCTCCCATTATGTGATGTAGAAAATTCTTCATTACAGCTAATTTGAAACTCTTATTCTGCTATGCAAATCCATTTGCTTTTGTTCCATCCTCAGCAGAGACAGAGTGGCTAGCCATTGTTTTCCAGGTGATGATTCTTCATGTATAACACCTGCCCAGGACATGGTGGACTCTTAATAAATATTTCTTTATTAAAGTTGATACTTAAAATATCTAATTAGAACTACTCTCGGGCTACCTTTCTCCGAGTTAAGTGAGCTAACAACCATTTATTTATTTATTTATTTTTGAGACAGAGTCTCGCTCTGTTGCCCAGGCTGGAGTACAGTGGCACAATCTCCACTCACTGCAACCTCTACCTCCCGGGTTCAAGCCATTCTCCTGCCTCAGCTTCCCGAATAGCTGCCACCACGCCCAACTAATTTTTGTATTTTTAGTAGAGACGGCATTTCACCATGTTGGCCAGGCTGGTCTCTAACTCCTAACCTCAAGTGACCCGCCTGCCTCGGACTCCCAAAGTGCTGGGATTACAGGTGTGATCCACCACGCCTGACCCTACCATTTCTCTTTTTAACCCTTTGGATCATCCTTGTATTTCTCTGATTTCCTTTCAGGTGCTGCCAGGTGCTCAAGGTCCTCTTGAAGTATAGTCTCCAAGCTGAGACAGACAAGAGTCGGTCCTATCACCCCTGCCCCAGAACCCTCCCAGAGGTGGGCTGGTAGCACCCTTGGCAACAGTTTGGCCCACCCAAAAGCAGTGGGAGAAGTGGTGTGGACGACTATCAGGCATTGCTGTCCTCTGGCAGAGATTCAGGCTGAGATGCAGACAGCAGGCCGCAGGAAACAGGGCTGGGACAGAGCTGGGCTGTCAGGCACAGGAGTGCCAGGCACGGGGAGGAATTAATTTGGCTCACAACCTGACACTGGATTGAAGATTAGCCAATTTCAACAATAACATATTGTTGTTATTAATGAAACTATCATTATCACAAGACAATATATTAAAGCCAACAGACAGTCCTATATGTAAACTCTCGACATGATTAAGGTATTTCCCTTTTTCTCTGAGAACAGCATACATTCCCCAGTCCTTAAAACACTCCCAAGAAAAATCAGACTAATAAAAATAACAGTGCTATAAGCCTGGCTTCTAGGTCACCTTATATCTGAGTAATCTGATGACAGAGGTCATCATTATTACTTTGGAATAAAAGAGCTACAGTTTGAAAAAGGGAAGAGTCTTGACTGATGTCTATTGTTTTGCTTCAAAACTGAATGTGTGTGGTTTGAATTTTAAATCATCATAAGTGTCTCCTTCCGTGTCTGACAACCTTAGTTGTTACTCAAACTGAATTGAGAATGAGTGAAATGAGGGCTCAGAGGCTGTGCCAAAAACCTCACTCACAGGTGAAAATCGTTACCAACACAACAAGCCAAACAGAGACCAGAGCTTTGCCCTGGGGTCAGGGCCACTCATCGACAGAATAGGAAGATGCCAGTTTGTTTTTTTTTAAAGGTTTAAAAGTGGAATAGGGCAAAAGATAGGTAGTATTTCCACCAGAAACATGGCCACCAGAAGATAGTAGGAAGGATATAATCAGAATTAATCAAACTTCTAAACTTTATTTTCACTTATGTAGGGTCTTATAACCCTAAAACATCAATTAGTTATACATGTCTAAATTTACTAATAATTCTTGCCAAAATAGACTGATATCTTTAGATAGTTATGGGATTTGAAGCAAGGCCAAAAATAATGAGTTATAATATTAAAATTACTACTGTTAGTATAACTTTATTATAACTAC
Organism: Pongo abelii; assembly: GCF_028885655.2. Classification (NCBI taxonomy): domain Eukaryota; kingdom Metazoa; phylum Chordata; class Mammalia; order Primates; family Hominidae; genus Pongo; species Pongo abelii. The sequence continues at coordinate 13,491,895 of NC_071990.2, forward strand.
AAGCTTACTATGTGCTGAACAACATAGCAAATGCTTTATACGTTATTTTATTTAATTCTGTGAAACAGATATTGTAATCATATCAGACCACTCCAGTTCAATTTTTATGTAACAATGTTGTAGATTGCTTTTCAATAGCCATAGACTCCCAGGTTGAAGGTGACATATCTGAGCATGCCTCGATGAACCAAGTGTGCAACCACCAGGGGAATCTAAGAGATGGGATGGAGGAGCGGGGTCTCAATTAAGAAGCAGACAATGAATGGCAGGATCCAGGATCCAATCAGATCAAGCTCTGGTGTCACCCCATGGCAGGATCCAATCAGATTATGTCACCTCATTGCAAGATCCAATCAGATTACATCTTATTATTTCATGCTTATAAAACCTGACCCAGCCCCAGCTTGAGGACACAGATTTGAATGTTTCTCCCTGTCTGCTTGCCAGTCAACTCACAATTAAACATTTCTTTTCTCAAAAGTCAGTGCCATTGGCCTCTACATGCATTGGAAAAGCAGCCCATTGATTACTAACAGTATTATTATTATTCCATTTTACAGATAAAGAAACTAAGGCTCAGAGAAACTATTAATAAATAACTTAACAAAGACCACATAGCCAATAAGCAGTAGGAGCAAGATTTAAACTCAAACTTGTCTGATCCCAAAGCTTAGGCTATTAATCTTTACTTAAGTTTATGTGAAGCCTAGTGAACCACCAGCTACATGGCCTTAACCACGTTACTTAAAAATTCTGAGCCTTCGTTTATCTGATGTATAAAATAGACTTTTGCAGTGACATCTGTTGTTTTTGGTTGCCCAGAATCTATTTCTTTCTTGACTTCTAATAGCACGTTAATTTTCTCTGGGATGATCACCCTCTTCAATTCTTATTTAGTACACGCAGCACAGATGAAGCTGACTGACTTCTCCATGCTGCATGGAAGAGCATGTGACCCAAATCTGGCCAATCAGGATAGTCCAGCCTCCTGGCTTAGTGGTTAGTTTTAGGTGGTCACATGACCTAAGCAAAGTTAATGAGATTCAGCCTCTATTAAGAGCCCCAGTGGGAAAGAGGCATTCTCTTCCTGACAAGGGAATGTAAACCTAGAACTGCTGGTAACCATTTTTACCATCACCTAGGGACACACTGCCTGGGAATAAAAAGAGTAAAAGAGCTTAAGTTTCTGCATTTCAACATTTCTAAAGTTTCTTATACTTCTGGGCTTTTCAACTGTACGTGATACATTCTCTCTTTTCCGTAAGCCAGTGTGGAGTAGGTTTCTGCCTCTTGCAACATGAGCTCTGATTAAAGCAATATGTAAAATGCTTAGCACAGTGGTTGACACCTATTAAGTCTTCCATAAATGTTTGTTATTGTTAAGATATGCTCTCAGCCGGGCGCGGTGGCTCACGCCTGTAATCCCAGCACTTTAGGAGGCCAAGGAGAGCGGATCACCTGAGGTTAGGAATTTGAAACCACCCTGGCCAACATGGCTAAACGCCGTCTCTACTAAAAACACAAAAATTAGCCAGGCGTGGTGGCACGCGCCTGTAATCCTATACTCGGGAGGCTGAGGCAGGAGAATCGCTTGAACCCAGGAGGCAGAGGTTGCAGTGAACTGAGATCGCGCCACTGCACTCCAGCCTGGGCAACAAAAGGGAAACTCGGTCTCAAAAAAAAAAAAAAAACAATGTTCTCAAAAGTGTATACAAAATTTTAAAAAATCGGAACTGTCTGTTTTTGTTTTGCTTATTTGGCCTGAAGAAAAACACAATTTCCAACCACCTCCCAGTTTAATATTTTGTCAAAGGGAAAGCGCTTATATGGCCTAATTAAATGAAGCTATGTCAGCTTCATTGCACGCTAAACGTAGCCCCTAAAAGAAAGAATCTTCAGCTTGTATTGCTAATGTTGCATGCCTTCTGTTTTGTAATCATTTCCGTTTATATACATCATTAAATCTGGAACATCCTGCCCATCAGATTTGTGTGAAGGGTTCATTTGAAGAAAATATTCTGCATCTTAAAAAAAAAAAGCTTGAAAATGATATACCCAATCTCTCCCAGTTTAACCAAACAGGAAATGTGCCAGTGAGCTTGGTTCGCTGTGCTCGGCCTGAACTTCCAGCTAAGTGTTCTTTCCAACATCTTCTGACCTTTTGTGACCTGACACTGACATGTGGCAGGCCCAAAAGTCACTCGTTTTCTTTTTGAGCTAGCAACAGGATTACTCAATGGTCGATTTGGAAATGACATTTCAATAGTTTAGCTGATGGGTTTTGTTACTCCACACTCAACAGGCTCCATTCCTACCTGGTCCGGGTCAAATAACTAAATACTTGCCTCCTCTACAGTATTGCATTATGCTGCCTCAGAAATAAATAGCTGACAGTGAAGAGCTCAGAAAATTAGTTGATGCTGAGATGATAGAATGCAAGAGTGAACAAAAAAGTCCATTTAGGCAGAAGCTTTTTCTACTAGGCTGAAGAATTATTGACTCTCTTGGATTCTTTCTTTAGATTATTATTGCTTAATTGTAGGGTTTTCTAGAATGCAAGGAGAACTGAATTTGAATTCCCTTCTAGAGCTTTCCTTCAGCCTTTTTGAGGAAGGTAAAATTGAAAATTGAAAGACAAGCACTCTTCTGGTGCTAAAGCCCAGAGGTAGCAACTATTGATTTTGCATGGCAATGCCCTAGGATTCACTTCAGTGCTTTTAACCTTCCTTGACTGAGAGTCCTAAAAAAGGTGTAGTATTGGCCGGGTGCAGTGGCTCACGCCTGTAATCTCAGCACTTTGGGAGGCCGAGGCGGACAGATCATGAGGTCAAGAGATCAAGACCATCCTGGCCAACATGGTGAAACCCCGTCTCTACTAAAAATACAAAAATTAGCTGGGCATGATGGCACGCGCCTGTAGGCCCAACTACTTGAAAGGCTGAAGCAGGAGAATCGCTTGAACCCAGGAGGTGGAGGTTGCAGTGAGCTGAGGTCACACCACTGCACTCCAGCTCCAGCCTGGCGACAGAGCAAGACTCTGTCTCAAAACGAAAAAGAAAAAGAAAAAAAAAAGTGTAGTATTTTTGTAAAATATATTTTAAACTGACTATGAAGAAAAGAATAATACAATATTAGCTAGCAACTGTGAATAACTGATAGCTTGGCTAACAGCCAAGAAATGACTGCTTTATTTAGGTAAATATTTTCTTTATATCAAGTTTAGTGACTTTGGGTCTAAACCACCTCTTCCATTAACCCCTAAGAAGGTCATGTTGGAACGTGAGTGTGAATACGCAAAAACCCAGGGAGAGATATCTCTAGTGACAGTTTTACTGTCTGTGGTTAAGGCGCTGAGCTGGATTGATTTAGAAGTCTTACAGCAGCAAGGTTTAAGACCCTTCTCAAGCCAGCATTTCCCTAAGCCAAGCTTCCAAAAGAATCAGCTCAGCACTTAGTTAATTCTTCTCTTGCTTTTGACTTTTAAAGTGGCCTGGATTTAGTGCAGCCTTCTACCAATGAATGATACGATGTTGAGATCACACAATCCCAGATTTGACAGTGCCTCACTCCCTAACCTCAGGCCCATCACATAACCTCTATGTCTAAGTAGTTGCACTTAAAACAAAAGATGTTAACATTGACCTGAAGATTCAGGGAAGAATATCTTACTAATGATGTGAAAGCACTTAGGACCTATAGTGTGCTATAAAAATCTCTCCTTCAATAATATATGGATAGCCTAAGTGAAGCATGGTAGCCAGCTGCCATGGTGGAAATGAGCTGCATAGGTACCATTTTGGCATTCAGTGAAATTTAAGACGATGAAGGATATTCTTCCTCCACCACGGAACTTTTGCCAAGGGACAAATATATCAAAGTAAAGGACACTTGCAAACTTGCCTTTTACTCACTTCCCTCTGGGTGTACTGTAAGGACGTGATGTGTGATTCAAAGCTGTCTTTATAAAGTGTCAAAAAGCCTGAGCCCTCCTCATTGCCTTTGGCCTTTATTGGCCAAGGAGGCAGAAAGAAAAGCTTGTGTTATGAAGCATGCTGGAGCAGAAAACGCTAACAGGGTTAGAGTGTGTAAGGGTCTGTCTAGAAACTGTAGTGGAGTATGTGAAAGAAGAGACGCACAGGCAAGTGGATACCTGGTCACTCATCCTCATGTTTTGGAAAACACGTAAGTCTGCTGCTGTAATATGAAGCATTTCCAGACCCAAAGAGGCCAATATAAGGCAACACTTGTAAGAAGGTTGTACTTGCTATTGCAGTGGGCATTGTCCTTCTTTTTGGCTGCTCACTACCTGTACCTCTTTCCCATGTTTGGGGAATTCTCCCACCTTATGAGCTCTGGTGGGAAGCAGAGTCAGTCTTCCACTCCAGAAGGTGAAAATGCAAGATGCTTGCTTTCCCAGGTAACAGCCACAGGACTGATGTTCTGCAGAGGCACCCACCCTGACTTAGAAAAATGACGAAAAGAAGGGACCAAAAATAACTCACTGACAATGGCAGAGGATTCAGAAATTCAACTTCTCGGGCAGCAGAGAGAGTGTGCCTGGGGTAACCTCCATATTCACAATGCGCAGCATCCATGGTTCAAGCTCAGATCTGATCCTGGTAGTTGCTACTGAGGTGTTCCTTCTGCAGCAGTTCTGCAGTGGAATTTTGAGTATTGCTCCTGGCAGGTGGTCCTAGACCTGGCCTCAGTGACTCTGAGATACCTAGCCTCCTTTTGTTGTTGTTGTTATTTATTTATTTATTTAGACACAGGGTCTCACTCTGTCACCCAGGCTGGAGTGCAGTAGCGAGACCAAGACTCACTGCAGCCTCAACCTTCCAGCTCAAGCAATCCTCCCACCTCAGCCTCCCATGTGGCTGGGACTAAGGCACATGCCACCGCACCCAGCTAATTTTAAAAATTTTCTGTAGAGACAATGTCTCCCTATGTTGTCCAGGCTGGTCTTGGACTCCTGGGCTCAAGTGATCCTCCCCATTCAGCCTCCCAAAGTGCTGGGGTTACAGGCAGGAATCACTGCGCCCAGCTGTTAACTGTTTAATATGAACATTTTGAAACATATACAAAAGTAGAAGGAATAGTATAATGAACCCACTTTAGCCATTCTCTATTTCTTCATCCCCTACTCCTCCTGGTGTAATTTATTAACCATAAAATTCACACATTGTAGTTGAACAATTCAGTGAGTTTCAGTAAATTTAAAAAGTTGTCCAACCATCACAATTAAGTCACATTTTTGTTTTTAGTGTACAGTTCAGTGGATTTTGGCATATGCATAAATTTGTGTACCATTATGACAACAAGGGTACAGACAATTTTAATCACTCCAAAGAACTCCCTTCTGCTGTCTATAATCACACCCTTCCCCCCTCCTAACTTCTGGCAACTGTTGATTTGTTCTCCATCCCTATAGTTTACCTTTTCTAGAATGTTATATAAATTGAAATATATAGTAGGTAGCCTTTTATGTCTGTATGGTGTCTTTGAGATTCACCCAAATTGTTTCATGTAGTCCATTGCTTTTTATTGAATAGTATTATGTTGTATGATGTACTACCATTTGCTCATCCATTCCCCTATTGATGGACATTTGGTTGTTTCCATTTTGGGGAGATTATGAATAGTTGCTATCTAGAATCTTTTTTTTTTTTTTTTTTTTTAATGATACTGGGTCTCATTCTGTCACTCAGGCTTGAGTGCAGTGATGTGATCATAGCTCACTGCAGCCTCAAACTCCTGGGCCCGAGCCATCCTCCAGCCTCAGCCTCCTGAGTGGCTGGGACTGCAGGCCACCACAACTGGCTAATTTTAAAATTATTTTCTAGAGACAGTCTCATTATATTGCCCAGGCTGTTCTCGAACTTCTGGCCTCAAGGAATTCTCCTACCTTGGCCTCCCAAAATGTTGGGTTACAGGTGTGAGCCACCACACCTGGCCCTAATCTTTTTTAATGAATTCGTTTTTTAATAGTTCAGTCAGCCACAGTTGGTTTCTGTTGTTTGCAATTAAGAATCAAATGGCTATTCCTCTGTAACTGAAACATCTGCAGATCTCACTTGCTAAGCGTATAAATAAGCTCATTACCACTTACTTATTTTATTAGTCAAATATCCCATACCTACATCACTACAGTATCCCAGGTATTGTTTTGCTTTGATTTTTGTTGTGAAGGGGCATCTTCAAACCCCTTCATGCCAGTGCCCATGTCAGCAGGATGACTCATCCCCATCCACTGCTCAACAGTCTCCTTGGGCCATTGCCTACAGATCATTTTTGCTGTGTGATGGGTAATGACTTGTGAATTCTGCTCTTCTTGGTTTATATTCTTAGAGGCCCTAGGAGAGATCCTTAGACCCCAGGTATCACAGAATTTAATGAGCCAAATGCTTTATTTTTACATAAGCTCTTTCCTCTCTAAAGCTCAGGTGGTGTCAAGGCGACTGGCTTGGGTAGGCTTGGGTCATGACCACTATGCTCTTGTCTACTTAGACCTGCTGCCAGCTTCAGACCTTAGACCTATTGTTGAGACCAGCTCAACACGCCTTCCTGTTTCTTCCCTGAGGATGAATTCACTTCCAGGGTCCCCGTAGTCCACGCTGTGTCTTCTAGAGAGCCCCCTTCCCCATTTCCCTGCCAGTTCACCACATATGCCTTTCTTGGCGGTATCTTGTACCACGCATATCAATCATGGGGAGGATAAGCAAGTTAAAGGGCTGTGGAGCTGGGTGAGGCCAGGACATATGGAAAGTCCCAAGAGTTTCCACTGCTTTTTTCTCATCTTATGTCTCATTCTCCTCCTCTGCTTCCAAAAATCATCAGGTGAATGCCCTCTTGAACTTCCACTGGTAGGTAAACAAGGGCAGTAACTCTCAAACTGTAAAGTGCATAGAGTCACCTTAGGATCTGAAAATGCAGATCCTGATGGAGCATTTTAGAGTAGGGATTTATATTCAGCATTTCTAAAAAACTTCCAGGTGTTGCTGATGCTGCTGGTTTCAGAATCACACCTGTTTGACATGACGGAAATTTCAGAATCTGGTTAATATTCATTTTATGCCTTTCCAAGAGGGTTGATATACGGTTTCTTTTTCAAGGAGATTGATGAAACAGTACAAAGATGAGGGGGTTGATAGTTGCTAATAACTACTCAGATGTTATTTCAAAGTGAAATGTATAAAGTAATTTCATAACCTAGTCCTGGAAAGTAGCAAATGAACAGCAACTGCCTATTGGGTGGTACTGTATGCTAGGCACTATGTTAAATACTCTTCATACCTCATTTCATTTAATCCTTACAACAATGCATTCAGAATGGGCATTATTAGCCCCATTTGAAAGGTGAAAAATCTGAGGTTCAAGATGCTAAGACAGAATTGGTGAAGACTGGATTCTTAAATCCTGTGCTTTTCAGTCCCACAGAACATTGCCTACAACACACTTCTACATGCCCTCCAGTGTTTATCACACACTCAGCGCAGTAAGTGATCAAATCTGCTTATGAAATAAATACAGATCGAATATGTAACAAAATGGACAAATGTCCACTGAAGTAGACTAAAACCCAAGCTCTCTTCTGTGTGTTTCCTGAGGGTGCTTTTTGTTCCTACCACTCTAGTAAAGTGTGATTAGAGACAATGCCGATGCACTAGTTTTGCCTCAACTGCAATCTTTCGCCTTGACCTCTCACCAGATTATACTAAACTTCTTAAAGACTCCGATGAAAAAAAATTTTTTTAATGCTTTATGCGCCTAAGGAAAACGTTAACATTTACAACAGGTACCCTGTAGAGCTCTGTATTAGAAAGGAAGGGAGAAAAAGCAAAGACTAAATTTCAGTATTTAAAGTTTTGAGGAGGGGCTAAAGAAGAAAAATAAAAAGAGTATGTTTGATAGTAGAGTTTTATTATTTCATCCATGCACTGCTAATATTATCAGTACTCATACAGAGCCTCACATTGAAGGCCTAGCCAGTTTTTGGCACATAAAGGATAAATGAATGAGTATATAAATGGATGGATGCTGTGATGGATGTATAGATGGATGGATGGATGAAATTAAACTAGAGGTGGCCGCATCTACCCAGTCAATTTGAAGAATATTGGATTTTTATTCTCATGTTTCTTAGCTTTCGACCTACTGTCTTATCTTTTGCTTTGTTCAGTTTTTCATGTAAAGATGACTTTTCGAAATGAACACATCCTTTGGTTAACTTCCACAACTTAATTTTAATTATAAAATATTTAGGAATAAATTAAATAGGAAAATGTGGAAAATTCATATGAAGAAAGTTGAAAACATTCCTGAGAGATTTACAAGATGACTTGAAAAAATGGAAAGGTAAACATTGTTTTTAAGTAGGAAAGTTCACTATCATAAATCTGTTAATTCTCCTTAAAGCAATTTATACATTTAACTCGCTCCCTTCAAAAATATCAATAGGATTCAGTTTCTAGAGCTGCATAGCTTTTAAAAAAATTCTGCTTCCTTCCCCCTCCCTCCCATCTCCTCCTCTCCTTCGCCTCCCCAAATGCTTGTACAAAGCGAAAGGTTTCTTCATTGGAAAAACTGCAGCACTCTTGGGGACAACTTGGGGACAGCAACCAGAGGAGAGGGAAGGAGAGATGCTGCACTGAAAAAAAAAAAAAGAGGACTAAGAGAAAGTCTACATTTTTATATTAAGGACCTCCCACCCCATCCCAAACCCTCTGCCACAACTCAGTCAGGAAAACTCTGGCAAACAGGCAAATACCTGTCACCAACAGGATACTGTATGATGCTTCTTTAAATACCTGAAAGCCTCAAAGACTGACATTTTTTGTGTCCTCCAATGAACTAGCTCTATCCTTGCCCAACAGTGAAGCCATTCCTCAACCCTCACCCCCACCCGGGATCATCCTATCCATTTTTGGTGTCTTGCTATGAACAGACAGTCAAGGATCATCAGATACTTGAGGAAAGCCTCCAACATGAGAGACCAAAACAAACACAAAAGGAAGCAGGAGAAAATAGAGACAACGTAGGGATCAAAAGAAAAAAATGCACATTTTATATATTACATATAATGTACAACATTATATATATATATATGTTTTCGTGTATCAAGATATTATGTGCAATGTCCCTGGTTGCCTCAGAATGTTGCTTAGGTTCAGAAGGCTGAGAAGAAAAGAGGTGACAAGCACCCCCACTTTTGAAAGAGAGGTGCTAGACTATTCATAGTTGGCAACAGCATGGGCTCAGGAGCCAGAAGGCCTGGGTCCAAATTCTGACTCTGTAGTTAGCAACTCTGTGACCAGGGGCAGATTAGTTCATCTGTCCATGTGGAAAAATGAAGAAAATCAAAGCCTCTACCTCAATGGGTCATTGTGAGGATTGAAGAATACAATAACCCATGGGGAATGTTCAGAACAGTGCCTGGTGCTTAGAGCTCAGCGAACATTAGCTATTGTTACTGTTATGCCATTATTAGCCCCTCACTCACCCAGAGACATGTAAAAGGAAAAAAAATTCTCTGGCTATCATTGTTAAAATGCAGGTATGTTTCTTATCTCTCACTGGGGAGGAGAACAGAGCTTTTCCCTACATCTCAAGACAAATGAGGAGGGCTTCAGAAAGCCACCCAGAGAGCTTGACCTGTGTCCCTGGAGCTGGAGGACCTCAGGGACTGGTAGCCAATATGTACCTGCGAAAACCCACAGGAAAGATGTGGCTAGGTGGGCCTGAGGGAACAGACCCAAGAGAGTTTAGGCTGTGTTAGGAATGCCTCTGTTTCCAGGATTCAGCAGTGAAAAGATTCAGGCACATTTTCCACTGATTTGATGCGGCCCCATGGGAAAGGGAGTTGGCTTTTAGTTTTCTTGGAAAGAATCCTGTTCTACCAGCTTTCTGCCAAGAGAAGGGCCCTCTGCTGGAAAAGATCCAAACCTACCAAGATGCAGAAGCTGAGGAGACGACGTCAAGGGAGCTAAGGTTAAAAGAATCCCCCCCAAACTATACAGGTCTCTCATCAGAGAAAGAATCAGCATTTGGAAACTGCTAGGACTTTGATCCTTATCCCTGAACTATGGTAGAGACCAAGGACCAGGGTGGAAAGGTATCAGAGACAAGAGGTCCTCAAGCATGGACCTTCCCCACTAAACTCCCTCCTACCTCCACCCAATAACTATGGACAACCTTCCATCCAATGGTAAACACTGGGAGAGTAGAGAACTTGGACACCTCATTGGAGATGGATTGGGGTATTGTCTTAGTCCATTTGTGCTGCTGTACAGAATACCATAGACTGGGTAACTTATAAAGAACAGAAATTTCAGCCGGGCATGGTGGCTTACGCCTGTAATCCCAGCACTTTGGGAGGCCGAGGTGGGTGGATCACGAGGTCAAGAGATTGAGACCACCCTGGCCAACATGGTGAAACCCCGTCTCTGCTAAAAATACAAAAATTAGCTGGGCGTGGTGGCACTGTGGTCCCAGCTACTCGGGAGGCTGAGGCAGGAGAATCGCTTGAACCCGGGAGGTGGAGGTTGCAGTGAGCTGAGATTGTGCCACTGCACTCCAGCCTGGTGACAGAGCGAGACTCTGTCTCAAAAAACAAACAAACAAAACAGAAATTTCTTACATTTCCGGGGCCTGGGGAGTCCAAGATCAAGGAGGCACTGACAATGGTGTCTGATGAGAGATGTTTTCTGCTTCCAGGATGGTGCCTTACTGTATCCTCACTGGCAGAAGGCAAAAGGGCAAGAGAAGTGAACTCTCTCTGAAGGCTCTTTTATAAGGGCACTAATCCATTCATAAGGGTAGGGCACTGATGACTTAATTGCTATCCAAAAGGCTCCACCTCAATACCACCACAATGGGGATTAAGTTTCAACATAAATTTGGAGGGGACACATTCAAACCACAGCAGATATGAAAGGAGAACCACATCTGCTGATAAAGGTGGAAACAAAAACAACCACTTGAGAAATTCTGTTCCATTGGGGCAGTGGGGGACACATTGTCATTATTCCATTAAATATCTTCAAAAAGATCAACGTTGTTGCCTCCACCACAACAAACATAAACAACAAACTGGGTGGTATAAATGTGAAAAAGGAAGAACAGAGCTCCTAGATATTAAGAATATGGGGCCAGGCGCGGTGGCTCATGCCAGTAATCTCAGCACTTTGGAAGGTGGAGGCGGGCAGATCACCTGAGGTTGGGAGTTCGAGACCAGCCTGACCAACATGGAGAAACCCCATCTCTACTAAAGATACAAAAACAATTTAGCTGGGCATGGTGGCACATGCTTGTATTCCTAGCTACTAGGGAGACTGAAGCAGGAGAATCACTTGAACCCAGGAGGTGGAGGTTGCGGTGAGCCAAGATCGTGCCATTGCACTCCAGCCTGGGCAACAAGAGCGAAACTCCGTCTCAAAAAAAAATAAAAAAAGAAAAGAAAAGAATAAAAGAATATGGGCTCATTGGCTGGGCGTGGTGGCTCACGCCTGTAATCCTATCACTTTGAGAGGCCGAGGCGAGCTGATCACTTGAGGTCAGGTGTTCGAAACCAGACTGGCTGACATGGTGAAACCCTGTCTCCACTAAAAATACAAAAACATTAGCTGGGCATGGTGGCAGGCGCCTGTAGTCCCAGGTACTCGGGAGGCTGAGGCAGAAGAATCGCTTGAACCCGGGAGGCAGAGGTTGTAGTGAGCCGAGATTATACCACAGCACTCCAGCCGGGTGACAGAGCAAGACTCTGTCTAAAAAAGAAAAAAAAAATATGGGCTAATTGGCTGGTCAGTGGTGGCTCACGCCTGTAATCCTAGCACTTTGAGAGGCCGAGGCAAGCGGATCACCTGAGGTCAGGAGTTCGAAACCAGACTGGCCAACATGGTGAAACCCTGTCTCTACTAAAAATACAAAAACATCAGTTGGGCATGGTGGCAGGCGCCTGTAGTCCCAGCTACTCGGGAGGCTGAGGCAGGAGAATTGCTTGAACCCAGGAGGCAGAGGTTGCAGTGAACCAAGATTACGCCACTGCACTCCAGCCTGGCGACAGAGCAAGACTCTGTCTCAAAAAAAAGAAAAAAAGAAAAGAATATGGGTTCATCATCGAACCATCCAGCCATCGAAAGAACTGTGTTGTTCTCATGGCCCCAGACTGCCTTCTGTTGCAGACTTGTCCTGACAACCTAGCTTTCCTCACTGCAGAGCATGCAAACACCTGCAATCCCCATTTTCCTGTCTGCCACCTCTCATTTATTCATGTCAATTTTATTTCTTAAGATGTGCTGTGTGCACTGTTGCTGTGTGTAGCAGGGTTGGGAGAATGCTGTGGCTACATGTTACATGCAGACGCACTGACCAGCTGATGGAGGTTAGAGTCACAACTCATGGTGCTGCGTGTGACGCTCCATCTCAGGGCAGGGTCATTCTAGGAAATAAATCCCTAGGCATTTATTTCCGTATTTATATTTGCACCAGAAGCTTAAAGAGGACAGTTCACCCCTGAGAGACAGCAGTGATGACCAGTAAAGTGAGAGATCCCAAGAGGACGTAAAACTCAGGATGGAGAGAGATTCTCTTTACAGAGTTAAAGCTTGACATGTCTGAATCTCACCAAAGGATGAGAGTGGGGAGGTATGCAAGCATATGCCGGGAGGAACTCTAGACGCACAGGTGCATTTCATAAACATGCCTCTTCATACAATGCACTATCAGAAAATGGCGGCGATTCTCTTCTATGGGTCGGGAGTTGAGTATATAATGATGTATTAATGATCTAAAAGCAACAAGGGGTGGCTGGTTCTGGTTTTCTCTGGTTCCTAGTAGGTCTTATCTTTCTCTGGTACTTGGCAAAGGGCAGTGAAGCTCCAGGGCCAACCGCAGTTGTTTTAAGCTAGGTTACCTATAGATAAAGAGACTAGGAAAAAACAAACAAACAAAACGGTTTAAGAAACAATGAACATTTTCAGCTGTCTACTGTTTAAGAAAATAATGAGCTCTCAGTTTTGCCTTCTGAGTGATTTCTCCAGGACTGCCCTAGCAACACTACTACTCAACAGTTTTGTGCTTTGAGCAGTCACTTGACCTCCCTGGGCCTCAGTTTCCCCACCCATAAAGTGGGGATAACAGTACCTATTTCATCAGATGGTGGGGACGATTTAAATTGGTTAATAATGTGAAGTTCTTAAAAGTGTCTGGCTCAGAATAAGCACCATACACGTTAGGGGGAAAAAAACAGCAGCCGGATGTGAGGCCCTCCCCAATTTCGTTACTCCATAAACCCCTGAGTTGCTGGTAACACCTGCAGGAGTGAGAAAGGCCTCAATATGGGCTGAATTTCCAGCCAAATTGTGGGAAGTGGCTGAGATTTTAGGTAGGCAAAAAATGTTAATGTAACATTTTTGGCCCCCGAGTTCTCAGACCACTTGCTTCCGTTTCTAGTCCACTGACACGCCCGCAAGCAATTCCGTTCTGCCAAGTGGTGCTGGTGGCAAGCCGGAATCCAAGAAAAGGAAAGACTCCGATTTTAAGGGAACCGGGACATGCGGAGCCACGTGAGTCACCGGGTCCCAGAGCCACGGAAGGCTCTCAGCTCAGCAGTCAGAGTGCACTCGTCATTGCGTTCGAGGTTAGGTGGCCTAGCCTGGGAACCAACTCGCCGTCATTTGAAATCGTTTCAGGGAAAATGACCCCAACACTTAAAATCCTCTGTCCTGAAGTTGTGTGGTCCAGCCGTTTGCTGAAGGAGGAAGCAAAGCCGGTAGTAACTCACTACATATTTGGGCAGTGGAATGAACCCTGGAAGCTGACAAAGTCGAAGCAAGTCACTCCGCCTCCCCCAGCCCGCCGCCCCCCGCCCCCACTCCCACCCCCACTCCCATCCCCACTCCCACCCCCACTCCCATCCCCACTCCCATCCCAAATAAAAACAGAGACAATCCTTCAATTATAAAGAAGACCACGGCGCCCGGGTCTCCGGCAGGGGCCGCTGCAGCCGAGCAGAACGCTGAGCCGCTCCGCCCCACGGCCTCCTCTCCAGCCGTCGCGCCCGCCTCCCGCAGGTGCGTCTCTGCCCGCGCCGGGCCCGAGTCTCCGCCGCCTCTCCCGCTCGGGCTCTGGCTTCGGGGTCCCGACCAAGCACTGCTCTCGCGGGACTGAGCGCACCGCCCAGGACCTGCCGCGGGCTCGCGAACGGAGGTGGCACCGGTCCCCGGTGCGCATGCGCGGCCCGGCCTCTGCCCTGCGGTCCCGGGCTGGTGACGGGTTAGCGGTTGGAGGAAGGGATGTGGGGGATGGTGGGTGGGTACACAGAGCTAGGAGGGAGGCACCCCGGGGGGCGGGGCGTGGGAGACTGTCTTCGGGGGCGCGAGCTGCCCCAGGTGAGCCGTGGCTCAGGTCCGGAGCGCGGTCGGGACACAGCGCCTCTAGGAGAAAGCCTGGAAGGCGCTCCGGGGCGTACCCAGAGCTCTTAGCGGGCCGGCAGTACGTGCGGGGCCCAAGGTCTTCCGGGCTCTGCGTGGGGGTCGTTGCGGCTGGAGACCAGGGACGGGGATGGAAACGGGGTTGGAAAGTAATCCCACCCGAGCAGGTGGGCATGGGGGGCCGCTGTGCTGGGGAGCCCCGTGAGGGCTCCGAACAGAGCCTCCCTTTTCAGAAAGGTCACCCTGGTGACTGCAGCTGCCAGGGTGACCGAGGAAGGTGGCCGGGGTGGAGGCAGTGGGCGTGGAGAGGGGTCGGATTCTGGACGTAGTTGAAGGTGGAGCCGTCAGGTTCTGCTGAGCAGCTTGGCTATGGGGCGTGCGAGAAGGGAAGGCTCAGGGTCTAGTCCCTGGGCACGAGTAGCAGCCGGGAGGATGGTGTCCCAGTGCTTCGGGAGGAAGCAGCTTGAGGACGGCTCTGGAGCTCAGGCTTGCCCGCGTGGAGTGGAAGCTGCCTCTTGGACACGGGGCGGGGAGGGCGCATGCAGTCTGGATCGCTGGGAGGATGGGAGATCCGGAGGGGCAGGGCTGGAGGGGTAGGAGGAAAATCTGAAGAGGGTGGTGCCCGGAAGCCCGGGAAAGTGATGAACTGGGTCAGAGGCCGGGTATCAACAAATAGGAGGGTGGAGACGACCTTGAGGAAAGCAGGTGATGGAACGGGAGGGAATGGGGCCCCCTAGTGGAGACACCTAGGACTGATGTATTGCATTTATTTGGCTCATAGGCGTTCAAAAAGTATTTATTGGGAGCCTGTACAACTTTTTGCAGTTAATTGCATTATACTTAGCATGTATTTTGTTTTATATAAATAAATATATAAATATATATAATTATTTTTTATTGACAAATTTATATATTTATAGGGTACAATGTAATGTTTTGATATACGTATACATTGTAGAAAGATGAACTCAAGCTAACTGACATATCCATCACCTGACCTACTTATTTTTTATGGTGAAAATCTACTCTCCTGGAAATATACAATACATCATCAACCACGGTCACCATGCTGTGCAGTAGATCACTACAACTTACTCCTCTTACCTAACTAAAACTTTGTATCCTTTGACCAACATCCCTCCCTTCCCCATCTGCCCTCTGCCAGGCCCCTGGGAACCATCATTCTACTCTGCTTCTATGAGTTCAACTTTTTTAGACCCCAAGTATATAAGTGAGATCATATGCTATTTGTCCTTCTGTGCCTGGCTTATTTTACTTGGCCTAATGTCCTCCAGGTTCATCCATGTTGTTGCAAATGACAGAACTGCCTTCTGTTTTAAGACTGTATAGTATTCCATTGTATATATGTGCCACATTTTCTTTATCCGGTCCTCAGTTGATGGATACTTAGTTGCTTCTATATCTTGGTTATTGTGAATAATGCTGAAAACAACACAGGAATGCAGCTAACTCTTCAACATACTGATTTCAATTCCTTTGTATGTATACTCAGAAGTAGGATTTCTGGGTCATATGGTAATTCTATTTTTAGATTTTTGAGGAGCCTCCATACTGTTTTCCAAAATGGCTGTACTAATTCACATTCCACCAACAGTGTACCAGGGTTCCCTTTCTCCACATTCTGGACAAAACTTGTTGTCTTTCATCTTTTTTATAACAGCCATTCTAACAAGCGTGAGGTGGTAGCTCAGTGTGATTTAATTTGCATTTCCCTGGTGATTAGCGAAGTTGAGCATTTTTCATATATTTGTTGACCATTCATATGTCCTCTTTTGAGGAATACCTGTTCAGGTTCTTTGTCCATTTTTTAACCGGGTTATTCGTTTTGTTTTGTTTTGCTATTGAGTTTTTTGAGTTTCTTATATATTTTAGATAAGAGCCCCTTATCAGCTGCATGGTTTGCAAATATTTTCTCCCAGTCTGCGGGTTGTCTCTTTACTCTGTTAATTATTTTCTTTGCTGTGCAGAGGCTTTTTAGTTTGATGCAATCCCATATGTCTTTTTGCTTTTGTTGCTTTTGGGGTCCTATCCAAGAAATCATTGCCCAGACTAATATGGAGTTTTCACCTATGTTGTCTTCTATTAGTTTTACAGTTTCAGGTCTTATGTTTGAGACTTTAATCTATTTTGAGTTGATTTTTGTATATGGTGTGAGAAAAGGACTCAATTTTGTTATCCAGCATGTGGATATTCAGTTTTCCTGATGCCATTTATTAAAGAGACTTTCCTTTTCCCATTGTGTGTTCTTAGCACCTTTGTCAAAAATGAATTGACTGTAAATACTTGGGCTTATTTCTGGGCTTTCTATCCTGTTCCATTGGTTGATGTGCCCATTTTTATGCCAGTGCCATGCAGTTTTGATTACAATGGCCCTATAATATATTTTGAGATTAGGGAGTGTGATGCCTTTGGCTTTGTTCCTTTTGCTCAAGACTGCTTTGGCTATTTAGGGTCTTTTGCAATTCCATATGAACTTTAGGATTTTTTTTTCTATTTCTGTGAAAAAATGATATTGGAATTTTGATAGAGATTACATTGAATCTGTAGATTGCTTTGGGTAGTATGGACATTTTAACAACCATTAATTTTTCTAATCCATGAACATGGGATACCTTTACGTTTATTTGTGTCTCTTTTCTCACATCAGTGTTTTATGGTTTTCAGTGTACAGGTCTTATATCTTTGGTTAAATTTACCTGAAGTGGTTTTTTCTTTAATGCTATTATAAATGAAATTGTTTTCTTAATTTCTTTTTCATATAGTTTGTTGTTAGAGTATAGAAACACCACTGATTTTTATATGTGATTTTGTATACTGAAACTTCCCTGAATTTATTAGTTCTAACAGTTTTTTTGGTTGAGTCTTTAGGGTATTCTGTATATAAAATCATATTGTCATCAAACAGGGATCATGCTGATAACATGATCTTATATATAGAAATCTCATATATCTTATATGTCACTATATATTATATATATTTTATATATCCCTATATATCTCTCTGTATATCTTATATACATAGATATTATGTATCTATATTTTATATTTTATATTATTACATAATATATAAGTATTCTATATATAAGTATATATATATTCTATATATAAGTATTTCTATATATAAGATCTATTATAAATAGATCTTATATATAGAAAACATATATAGAAAAATTATTCCCTTCCTATTTGGATGACTTACTTCTTTTCCTTGCATAATTGCTCTGGCTAGGACATCTAGTATTACACTGAATAGACATTGTGAGAGTGAGCATCATTGTCTTGTTCCTGACCTTAGAGGAAAAGCATTCAAGTTTTTATTGTTGAGTATGATTTAGCTGTGAGTTTGTCATATTTGGTCTTTCTGTGTCACAGTACTTTCTTTCTATACTTATTGAGAGTTTTTATTATGAAAGGATGTTGAATTTTGTCACGTGCTTTTACTGCATCATTTTGAGGTGATCATACAGTTTTTGTCCTCCATTTTGTTAATATGGTATATCTCATTTATTGATTTGTGTATGTTGAGCCATCTTTGCATTCCAAGGATAAATCTCAATCATGATGAATGATCCTTTTAACGTGTCAGTGAATTAAGTTTGTTAGTATTTTGTTGAGGATTTTTGCATCTATGTTCATCAGGGATATTGGTCTGTAGTTTTTCTTCTTGTAACGTCCTTCTCTGGCTTTGGTATCAGGGTAATACTGGCCTCCTAAAATGAGTTTAGAAGTGTTTCCTCCTCTTTAGTTTTTTAGAAGAGTTTGAAAATAATTGGTATTGGGAGGCCAAGGCAGGCGGATCACAAGGTCAGGAGATCGAGATCATCCTGGCTAACACAGTGAAACCCCGTCTCTACTAAAAATACAGAAAATTAGCCGGGCGTGGTGTCGGGCTCTTGTAGTCCCAGCTGCTCGGGAGGCTGAGGCAGGAGAATGGCGTGAACCTGGGAGGCGGAGCTTGCAGTGAGCGGAGATGGCACCACTGCGGTCCAGCCTGGGGGACAGAGCGAGACTCCGTCTCAAAAAAAAAGAAAAAAAAAAGAAAATAACTGGTATTAGTTCTGCTTTAAATATTTGGTAGAATTCAGGTCATCAGTGAAGCCATCAGGTCCTGAGTTTTCTGTAAATTTTTTTCCCTCAAATTTCTGATATAATCTTTCACCTCTATCTTTCAGAATTGGTAGGGTGCCCCCCTTTTTCACAGAGAACATACAGGCTTTTAAAAAAAATCTGTTAGGTGAGTTTCAGATTTCTTGAAAAGGCATCATTAAATGACGTTACTTGGATGAATGTCAATTTATAAGAACCTGCCTAGCACCCAGAAAGCTCCCAATGACTGATCAATGAGTTTATTTCCTCCCTCAAGGCCTCTTTTCCCACCTGGAAGATAAAATCAAGGCAGGAGTCTTCACCCAGGGTAGCTTTCACCCTGAGTCCTCTTTCCTCTTAACTCTCACAATGGTGCCCTGTCACCCTTCTGACATTGCTTCTAAATTTGAACAGGGTTGTAACCTTGTGGAAACTGGAACCACTGCCTGCCCTGACCCCCTAGAAAAGCAGATACATGTTGGCACAAAGGATGTTTTCAATAAAGACTTTGTAGTAGTATTTGAAAAGACTATTTAGTAGCAAATACTAAATTGTATTTAGACTTTTAGTCTTAAAATACTTCGTAGTCACAAATAAAGACTAAGAAAATAGTTTTATGTTATGAACATTTACGATCTTGGGAATAATTCCAGGTGACATTGTTCTTAATTTCTTTTAAATTCTTAATGACTTTTACAATCCTACCTTCATGCCTGGTAAAAAAAAAAGACAGTTTATTCAGTAGTTTTTTTGAATTCTTTTACAGTAAGTGGAAATGTTTTCTAACATATAAAAACCTACAGAAGAAGAAAATAATTTTCTGGATCAAATTAGAAGTCTGTATTATATTGATGACTCCAGATTCAAATCTATTAGAAAGCAGCAGTGGAGACAGCCATCTTCATCTTTGGGAGAAATAACTAAAGGTATGTATTAAGCTCAAGATGATAGCCTAAGTAACTTCACGCAGCATGTAAGAAGCTTTTAGTTACGGTTAGGCAGTATTCAGTTTTAATCTTCACAATTTTCAAGACATGCAAGTTTAATAATTGTCATCTGTAACGATATTTTTAAAACTTCATGCCCCTAATTATTGAAGCTGAGTGATGAGAATATAAGAGTTCCCTATACTACACTGTTTATTTTTGTATATGTTTTAAGTTTTTCCAGATTTTAACAAAGAACCCACAAACTATATTAACACCTCATTTGTTCCTTACCAAGTTTTCCAGGTAAACTGAAGTTTGTCAAAAGTTTATCATGCCCATGCTAGTTGAAGATCATGGCAATCCATTTTCCTCAAGCTTTCTTTAAATCAAACACTGGGGTGATATTCATGTTGGTTGGATGTCACCATTGTCACTGAGTCTGGGAGCTGCTCACCAGAGTGGCTGCTGGGGCCCATGAGTCTGTTCACTTCCCTCTAGCAGCCAGTCTGCCTGCCTTCCCTGCAGAAATGACTTTAGGCAGCCAGACAGCCTTGTCCCCTGAGGTTGTTCTGGAGACACTACACCATGTTTCTCTAACCTGTTCTCTTTTTCAGTGTCAATCTTCTGCAGTCTTTTTGATTGCAGAAGAGACAGGGTACGTTGAAAACATGTTGACTTGCTTATTTGTAGGTGAGGTTTATCATATTACTCCTTACACACTATAAAATTCACTCTTTTTATTATACAGTTCTATGAGTGTTGAAAAAATCACAAAAATAAAGATAATAGACTTTTACATTGCTCTAAAAATTTCTCTGCTCCCCTTCACTCCCCCAACCCCTGTCCCTGGAAACCACTGATGTGATTTCTGTACCAACAGTTTTGCCTTTCCAAAATGTCTTTACAAATGGTCTCAAAAACTATGTAGCCTTTTGTATCTGGCTTCTTTCACTTAGCATAACGCTTCTCTCTCTCTCCCTCTCCCTCCCTCTGTTTCTTCTCTTTTTCTCTTTCTCTCTTTCTCCCTCACTCTTGCTCTCGCTCTGGCCTTCTCTCCTTTCTTTGACAGGGTCTCACTCACCCGGGCAGGGAGTCCAGTGGTGCGATCATGGCTCACTACAGCCTCAACCTTCTGGGCTCAAGTGACCCTCCTACCTCAGCCTCCTGAGTACCTGGGACCATACGCATGCACTGCCATGCCCAGCTACTTTTCTGTAGACATGGGGTCTCACTTTGTTGCCCAGGCTGGTCTCGAACTCCTGGGCTCAAGTGAGCCTCCTGCCTCAGCCTCCCAAAGTCCTGGGATTACAGGTGTGAGCCACCATGGCTGGCCCCTTTTTTTCTTGTTGTGAAGCAATTTTATTTTGAAATAATTTTAGGCTTACAGAAGTGTTGCAAAAATAGTACACAGAGTTCTCATATACCATTTACCCAATTTCCTCTAATGTTCACATCTTACCTAACTAGAGTGCAATGATCTAAACCAGGACAAGTACTACACCTAGACATTTACATATACAGTACTAGTAACTGATTTACAGGCTTCATTCAAATTTTGCCATTTGTCCTACTAATGTCCCTTTTCAGATCTTGAATCCAACCCAGGACCCCACGTAGCATTTACTTGTCATGTCTCATTAGGACCTGGGACAGTTTCCCCAGTTCTTATCTTTCAAAACTTTGATACTTTTCTGAAGAGTATTGGCCAGTTTTGCTGTAGAGTGTGTAGAATGCCCCTCAGCTTGAGTTTGGCATTTTCTCATAACTAAATTGCAGTCATGAATGCCACACAAGTGATGCTTTGCCCTTCTCATTGCATCATATGAGGAGGTAGGTGGAGTCGCCATGTCTTATTACTGGTGATGTTAACTTTGATCACTTGGTTAAGGTGGTAGCTGCCAGGTTTTCTACTATAGAGTTATTATTGCATAACACTTTTAAAGATTCATTCATGCTGTTGAAGGTATTAGTAGTTTGTTCTTATTGCTGAAGAGTCTTCATGGTATGGATAAACCACAATTTGTTTACCCATTTATAAACTGATGGACATTTGGTTTGCTTCTAGTCTTGGGCCTGGCACTATCTGATAGGCCTTGGTGTTCTATTGAACATAAACCACGTCACAGAGCACCAATATCAGACAGGGCCACTCTGTGACCACGATGGGTCAGGACAAGAACAAGGCCACTCAGTAATCACGTCTGAACTGGGACCGAAACAGGAACATTGTTGAAGCCACAAAAATGACCAAACATCCTCCCATGCCGCTAACATGAGGGACTCCTGCTTCTTGGCCACTCACAGCTCTCGCCTCCCTTCATTCCTTCCACCTTTTAGATAAGATCCATTACAGCATCCAATCCAGAACGAAGCCCCACTTCCATGAACCTCTCCCCAACATGATCTAACACAAGCCCAAATCCTCTATCAGTCCATTCCAGGTGCCTAACAGATGCTGCAGTTCTTCATGGCGTGTTCTATCTCTCGCAACTTGCTCAAGTACAAGTGTGTTCCTTGGACTGGAAGGCATTGATAATCCAAACAATATAGAAACACATATATTGAAAATCCTTGCTCAGCTCTAATCTCCTTACATAGCGTTTCCCACCCTATACTCAGTTCTTTTTACTAATTTCTTGTGAATTCTTTTTTTGTTTTTACAGCAAATGCAAGAAAGTTAAGGTATATCTTTTATCCCCTTGCCTTTCTCTTACAAAATACAATTGTGGTAAAACACATGTAACAAAATTTAGCATTCTAACCATTATTAAGGGTACAGTTCAGTATATTCATGTTGTTGTGCAGCTAATCCCCTGAACTCATTTCATCTTGTAAAACTGAAGCTCTATACTCATTATTTTTAAGTAAAATATGTGTCTAATAAAATTAACCCTTTGTTAGTATTGAGTTCTATGAGTTTTGACGATACAATCATGTAACTAGCACCACAATCAAGATATATAACAATACCACTGCCTCCCACCAAAAAAAAAAAAAAAAAATTCCTGCATGCCCCTTTTTAATCACTCCTCCCCTTTCTGCCAACCACCATTATATTTTCTGCCCCCACAGTTTTGTTGGACAATCAGTGTCATTGTTCCAAATGTTGTCTTTCTCTGTGTTTGTTTTCCTTTTATAAAATTCCTCAGGTATAGACAAAGATTTACTGAACGTGCCTTAAGATCCATGAGTTTCTTTGACACAATGTCATCTTAATACTATTGTCACAGTACACTTCTTCCCTTCAGAATTTAGTTCTCAGTTAGAAATTACATTCTCATAGAAACTACTTTGGGCTGGGCGTGGTGGCTCATGCTTGTAATCCCAGCACTTTGGGAGGCCTAGGTGAGGGGATGGCTTGAGCTCAGGAGATCAAGACCAGCCTGGCCAACATGGTGAAACCCTGTCTCTACCAAAAATACAAAAATTAGCTGGGCATGGTGGCACGTGCCTGTAGTCCCAGCTACTGGGGAGGCTGGGGTGGGAGGATCGCTGGAGCCCAGGAAGTCAAGGCAGAAGCGGGCCGTGATCACACCACTGCACTCCAGCCTGGGTGACAGAGTGAGACCCTGTCTGAAATAAAAGAAAGAAACTGTACTTTGACCACAAGTTGAGAGACTAGTGGTGGTTTTCATACCTTTTTTTTTTCTTCTTTTTTCTTTTTTTTTTTGAGATGGAGTTTTCGCTCCTGTTGCCCACGCTGGACTGCAATGGTACAATCTCGGCTCTCTGCAACCTCTGCCTTTGGGGTTCAAGTAGTTCTCCTGCCTCAGTTTCCTGAGTAGCTGGGATTATAGGCATGCACCACCACTCCCAGCTAATTTTTTGTATTTAGTAGAGACAGGGTTTCACCATGTTGGTCAGGCTGGTCTCAAACTCCTAACCTCAGGTGATCCACCCATCTTGGCCTCCCAAAGTGGTGGGATTATAGGCGTGAGCCACTGCACCTGGCTTCATACCTTTTGAAAAGCAGCAAGTTTTCAAATGAATTCTCACATTTAACCCTTTCTCGTGCATTTTAGTGGTCCTCAAACTTGAGTAGTTACTAGAATCATCTGGAAATAGATGATGGGGTCCACCCCCAAAGTTTCTGATTCAGCAGGTCTGAGCTGGAACCAGAGGCTGCATTTCTAACAAGATTTCAGGTGATGGCGACACTGCTGGTCTAGGGAACACGCTTTGAGAAGCACTGCTCCAAGGCACCTCTGCACCTCTAGGAGCACGTGAGAACACAAATGGAAAACAGCCAGTTTAGAGGATGATCTGTTACTAAAGATTTTTTAAAGGACATTCGTGTATGTGTGCATGTGTGTAAAATATAATATACACGATGTGTTTCTGTAATATATAAAATATAAATATTTATATATATTTCCATATATAAAAATATTTGTTGATTGTTTCTACAATATTTGTTTTTGTGATTTTTCTAAAGCCCACCTCAAGCATTAGAACTGCAAACAAACCCTGATGCGACCTCTCCAGATTGTCCCAAGTCGATTGATTTCCCAGCTATATTGTGGCCTGAAGCCTCCAGCCTCCACACGAAACCAGATTTGCCTGAAAATGGCTCGGCCAAGTTCAAGTAAGTCATTCTTACCCATTGCCTCACCTGTAGCCAAATGTGAAGTACCTGAAAGTCCTACACTTCGAGAGGAATGTCTCTGTCAAATTAGGTATTGGGCAAGGTTTTGGAGAAAGCCACTCTGTCGTCTTCTCTTTTTTTTTTTTTTCGAGACAGAATTTTGCTCTGTCGCCAGGCTGGAGTGCAGTGGTGCGATCTTGGCTCACTGCAACCTCTGCCTCCTGGGTTCAAGCGACTCTCTTGCCTCGCCTCCCGAAGAGCTGGGACTACAGGTGCATGCCACCACACCCAGCTAATTTTTGTATTTTTAACAGAGATGGGGTTTCGCCATGTTGGCCAGGATGGTCTCGATCTCTTGACCTCGTAATCTGCCTGCCTCAGCCTCCCAAAGTGCTGGGATTATAGGCATGGGCCACCGTGCCTGCCTGTCCTCTTCTATTTTAGGTAGCCCCTTCTAGGGCACCTTCAGAGCCTATCTCCTTAATACTCAAGTCCTTGTAGGACATTTTGTTGCTTCTGCCAGAATATTTGCATTTAAGCTTTTTACACATGTTTTGTACTTAAAAATCCTTATCTCTCTGCAGAGGAGGAAAACTGGTGATTGACCTATAGGGCAGTATGAGGTTAAATTTTCTCCTGGACAGAAATACTTTGTAGCTCTACCTGGCAAAAACCTACAAATTAACCTATCTGGACCCTTAGTCTATAGTGAACTCAGAAGAAGAGTAGGCTTTTTCCTCTCTGGCTCCATTCATGTTTTGGCAGCACAAGGCTGAGAGAAATTAAGATGGTCACAATGGAACAGAACAGAGGCCTCAGAAATAACACCACACATCTACAACCATCTGATCTTTGACAAACCTGACAAAAACAAGCAGCCTATCTCTGGAAGGGATGTGAGTTCAGGTAGAGCTTTAGCGTGATTGGTGGGGTAGTTGGGTTGGTTGCAACCTCACGAGAATGGCGTATTGTGACCGTCTTTTGTTATTTCTTTTACTTTTTTATTTTTTAAATTATTTATTGATTTATTTTTTATTATAATTTAAGTTACAGGGTACATGTGCATAACGTGCAGGTTTGTTACATAGGTATACATGTGCCATGTTGGTTTGCTGCACCCATCAACTCGTCATTTACATTAGGTATTTCTCCTGATGCTATCCCTCTCCAAGCCCATCACCCCCTGACAGGCCCCGGTGTGTGATGTTATCTGCCCTGTGTCCATGTGTTCTCATTGTTCAACTCCCACTTATGAGTGAGAACATGCAGTGTTTGGTTTTCTGTCCTTGTGATAGTTTGCTGAGAATGATGGTTTCCAGCGTCATCCATGTCCCTGCAAACGACATGAACTCATCCTTTTTTATGGCTGCATAGTATTCCATGGTGTATATGTGCCACATTTTCTTAATCCAGTCTATCATTGATGGACATTTGGGTTGGTTCCAAGTCTTTGCTACTGTGAATAGTGCCACAATAAACATACGTATGCATGTGTCTTTATAGTACCATGATTTATAATCTTTTGGGTATATACCCAGTAATGGGATGACTGAGTGAAATGGTATTTCTAGTTCTAGATCCTTGGGGAATCGCCACACTGTCTTCCACAATGGTTGAACTAATTTAATTTACACTCCCACCAACAGTGTATAAGTGTTCCTATTTCTCCACATCCTCTCCAGCATCTGTTGTTTCCTGGCTTTTTAATGATTGCCATTCTAACTGGTGTGAGGTGGTATCTCATTGTGGTTTTGATTTGCATTTCTCTGATGAGCATTTTTTCATGTGTCTGTTGGCTGCATAAATGTCTTCTTTTGAGAAGTGTCTGTTCGTGTCCTTTGCCCACTTTTTGATGGGGTTGTGTGTTTTTTTCTTGTAAATTTGTTTAAGTTATTTGTAGATTCTGGATATTAGCCCTTTTATCAGATGGGTAGATTGCAAAAATATTCTCCCATTCTGTAGGTTGCCTGTTTACTCTGATGATAGTTTCTTTTGCTGTGCAGAAGCTCTTTAATTTAATTAGATCCCATTTGTCAGTTTTGGCTTTCGTTGCTGTTGCTTTTGGTGCTTTAGTCATGAAGTCTTTGCCCATACCTATGTCCTGAACGGTATTGCCTAGGTTTTCTTCTAGGGTTTTTATGGTTTTAGGTCTTACATTTGTCTTTATCCATCTGAGTTAATTTTTGTATAAGGTGTAAGGAAGAGATCCAGTTTCAGCTTTCTACATATGGCTAGGCAGTGTTCCCAGCACCATTTATTAAATAGGGAATCTTTTCCCCCTTGTTTTTGTCAGGTTTGTCAAAGATCAGATGGTTGTAGATGTGTGGTGTTATTTCTGAGGCCTCTGTTCTGTTCCACTGTGACCATCTTAATTTCTCTCAGCCTTGTGCTGCCAAAACATGAATGGAGCCAGAGAGGAAAAAGCCTATTCTTCTTCTGAGTTCATTTTTACCAGGAGTCCATGGTAGGGAAGAGAGGAAGGGAAGGGGAGGAGGGATTGAGCCCTTATTGACAGTCTCTATCCTAGGCTGGGCATAGTGTGTGGCTCTGGGCTTATGAGGACGAGGAAGTTCCATCCCTGCTTAGAGGGAGTCAACCGTACATGAGAAACCAGTAGGATGCCCCTTATGGCTGGGATACAAAATGAGGCCACATTCCCTTTAATATTTAAGCTCACCATCTCTGAGCCCCAATCCCACTATGTTTCTTCCTTGCCTGCTTCCTGCCTGTCCCTGGTTCCATCTGTCAGGCGAGGGTTAGCCTCCCCTCATTCATTCAGTCCAAGGGTTAGCCTTGGTTCCCATTTCCTCAAGAGAGGAAGGCCAGGAAGCCTGCTTAGTCAGCTGAAGAATTCAGTTCCACATTTGCTGGAATTCTTAGTGCTTTAACACAGGTTGGCCATCCTTGGAAGATCTCCATATCCAGGGTGGGGCATTCCCGGCTTCAGTATCTTAGACCTGCAGCAGGCAATGAGGTACAGCACTCGCTTCTCCAGAGGAAGGGCAGAAAAGGGGCTCTCTCTTCTCCTCCTGTCAGCGTATGTTCAGTGTTGTACCCCTTAATTCTGGCTTTCCAGGGCCACAGCGCTTACCTTACAAGGGCCTGCAGAGCTGCAGAGCCTAGGAGAGAAGCAGAGACAAGCTGTGTCCCCAGCCGACCTCCCTTTCCCAGTTTCTGCTGCCCAAGAGAAACAGTGGCAGCTCCCTCATCATGAGTTCCAAGTCTGGCTCCTGCTTCTTGTCCTAGGATGAGGACATTTGTTTCAGGGGAAAAAAATTCCACCTTGTGATCCACGTAAAGTGCTTGGCATAGCACTTGGGGTGCAGGGAGCCCTCACCACCATAGCTACTGTCCCTGTGGGTCTGTGTTCAGGCAGGAGAACTGCCTGGAGTTGGAGGACGGGAGGACGAGCCATGGTCTGTGTCCACAGTTACTTCCTCTCGTGTTATTCTCTGTCTTCAGTTCCCTTTGCTACCCCAAGTCTCTGGCAGTGTCCTGTTGAAAAGTTTGGCTCTTATTTGAGTTGTCAAGAAGAAGGCCATGTGTCCTCAAATAAGGCCCTTGCCCTCACCTTCAGTCACTATGCTGAGGGAAGCTGAAAATAGCAAGATCCCCAAAGGGAAGGTAAACTTGGGGAGGAAGGTAGGCTTTGGGTTCCAGTGGGCCTCAACTCAGCACTCACACAAACATACAGGCTTGTTTTTACTTTTATGAAGGAAGATGGATTCCTTCCCACTAGGCTTTTTTAATCTTTGTAACATGCCTGCTCTAGGGAAGGCACTGCTGTGCACCTCAAAGAGCCAAGGAAAGTGAGGTTGGAGAAAGGTATGTAATTTGCATAAGATCACACATTTGTTTGGGAGGCAGAGCTGTGGTGCAGAGCCAGCTGTGTGTGCCCAAAGCCCCTGCTGCTTTAAAATATTGTACACTCACCCAGCAGGTCACATGGGGATGGTGTTTTCATGGTACAGGAATGATGTTTGTTTATCTTAAAGTATAACTTCACACAAGGCAAGTTTCAAGATACAGACAATTGATACGGGATACAAATGTCCAAATGGCATACTGGATTGATAAAGATTTTACTCTGTTTAGGTATGGCAGATTTTCGGAAGCTTTTTGCGAAAGCAAAGCACATAGTCATCATGTCAGGTGCCGGTGTTAGTGCAGAAAGTGGTGTTCCGACTTTCAGAGGAGCTGGAGGTTATTGGAGAAAATGGCAAGCCCAGGTTTGTAATGTTTCCAGAACATTAAAAGCCTCTGTCGAATGAAACCATAACAGAGTTTGGCTCAAATCCTATACCGATCCCTGAAACCCCGGGGAAATGTCTTTAAGTGAACTGTGACTCTTATTGTCTCATTGATTTTGGCATAAACACAAAGTTCCTATGATTAAGATCAAAATTTAAGCAAGGCTGCCACTTTCCTTTCTAGATAGGTATGGATTGCATTTATTCAGATAACAGTTTCTCCTAATAATTGTGTTAAAGTGAAATCAGAAGACCTTGGTTAGCATCATTCATTACTTTATTCTAAAGTTATTGAACTCAAGTATGACACATAAAGTTTCTGTGAACTTTTCATGTTAAAACTAATGTCAATTATTGAAGGGTTAGGATTTGATATTCAAAAATTTATAGGAAGCCCTTCAGAATGTAAGTTCTGTGAAGGTGCAGATTTTTTAAATTCAATTTTTATTGAGATCTAATAGACATAAAATAAAAGTCACCAGTTTTAAGTGTACAATTTAATGAGTTTTAACAAATGGACATAGTTGTATAGCCAGCACCATAATCACAGTATGGAACAATTCTGTCCCTCCAGAACATTCCTTCATGGCCCTTTGCAGTCCGTGCTCTCCCATCCCACTGGCTCAGGAAGTCCCTAGCTTTGGAAGACAAGGAATTCTTTGATTGTTTGAGATGGAGTTTTGCTCTTGTTGCCCAGGCTGGAGTACAATGGTGTGATCTCGGCTCACTGCAACCTCCGCCTCCCAGGTTCAAGCGATTCTCCTGCCTCAGCCTCCCGAGTAGCTGGGATTACAGGCGTGCACTGCCACACCCAGCTAATTTTTGTATTTTTTAGTAGAGATAGGGTTTCACCATGTTGGCCAGGCTGGTCTCAAACTCCTAACCTCAGGTGATCCACCCATCTTGGCCTCCCAAAGTGCTGGGATTACAGGCATAAGCCACCACACCCGGCCTCTGTTTGTTTTATTCGTTGCATTGTCTCCAGTTTCCAGAACTCTGGCACATTATAGGTGCTTAATGGATTTTCGTTGGCTGAACGAAAGCAGTCATAAATAAATACTGCAATACATGTCTTCCGTGGTTAGTAGCTCATTTCTCGTTGAATGCAAAGTTCATGAAGCTGCCCCTTCCTTCTTCTGAACATCTGAGCCTGGCAGATGTTTGGGTGTTTTGCCTCCTGCCTGCTGCCATCTGGGCGAAGGGTGGGGGTCATTACCTTAAAGGTGAAGTAGGGAGAAAGGAGAGCAGAGAACATTAGGGGCCAGCAAGAAAGAGGGGCCACTGGGCATTCCCTGGATTAGCAGCAGCAGAGGGTGGGAGGTCGGAGGGTGCGGGAGGAGCTTGGAGGAGGGGCGCTTAGTTGCGTCCGAAAAGGCTCATCAGAGTTTTGCAGACAAAGCAAAGAAGTCAATAGAATGTATTTGACTCCAACACCCTTCCAGGGACACCTGTGGACATGTTCCTGTGCCACCTATAAACTGCTCCGGGCCATGTGTTCTAGGTGGAGAGCAGGGTCGGTGTGGGTCAACCTCTCACGTGGCAAAGGCTGGCATTGCCACTAAGCAGAGGGGCCTTTACGGTAGAATGAAATGCACATGTGTTCAATGTAGGCAGCATCTCCTTGATAAAGAAGCCATATTTCTTTTTAAAATTAATGTTATTGAGGTAGAATTTCCTTAGAATACAATGCACCCATGTGCATTGTGTGTACAGTTTAATGAGTTTTAACAGGTGCGTGCAACTGCGTAACACCCCTATCTCCACTATCAAGAAACAGAGTGTTTCAGTCATCGCTGAAAGTTCCCTGTGCCTTTCCCTGCCAGCTCCCAGCCCCAGACAACCCCTACTCAGCTCCTTTACCAGAAAGGAGGTTTGTTTCTCCCAGAACCATATTTAAAGTGTATGTATTTTATCTATTCTGTTTATACATAAAATATACACTTTTTATGTATAGCTGTGTGTGTGTTTAGCTGTGTGTGTAGTTGCATGTGTGTGTGTAGCTGTGTATGTATGTAGATGTGTGTAGTTCTGTGTGTGTAGGTGTGTGTGGTTTTGTGTGTGGGTGTGTGTATGTAGATGTAATTGTGTGTATATGTTTAGTTGTGTGTGTATTAACAGATAAGTGTAGTTATGTGTATGTTTAGTTGTGTGTATGTATGTTGTGTAATTGTGTATGTTTAGTTGTGTGTGTGCAGTTGTGTGTATGTAGATGTGTGTAGTTGTGTATGTAGATATGTGTGTATGTTTAGTTGTGGGTGTAGTTGTGTATGTAGTTGTGTGTATGTATAGTTGTGTGTATGTAGATGTGTGTATATGTTTAGTTGTGTGTATGTAGTTGTGTGTATGTGTGTAGTTGTGTGTGTGTTTAGCTGTGTGTAGTGCGTGTGTGCAGTTGTGTATGTGGATGTGTGTAGTTTGTGTAGTAATGTATGTGTGTTTAGCTGTGTGTGTGCAGTTTATATGTAGAAGTGTGTAGTGTGTGTTTAGTTTGTGTGTGTAGTTGTGTGTATGTTTAGTTGTGTGTATAGTTGTGTGGATGTAGATGTGTGTAGTTGTGTGTGTATCTTTAGTATGTGTAGTTATATGTATGTAGTTGTGTGTATGTCTAGTTGTGTGTATGTGTGTGCAGTTGTGTGTGTATAGATGTGTGTAGTGTGTATGTATGTTGAGTTGTGTGTGTGGTTGTGTGTGTTTAGTTGTGTGTAGATGTGCGTGTATGTAGATGTGTACTTGTGTGTGTGTGTATAGCCATAGCTATAGTTATAAAACTGAGTTTCTCAACCATGGTCATTAGACCTCAATGGGCATTTTGCATTTCATGTTTTCCCTGGGTGTAGGTCAAAATGAGATCCACTTCATATGTTTTAGGGCTGCATGAAAAAGGGGATTCGATCAAAAATACCTTCCTGCATGTTCCTTTACTTCATCTTCACAACTTACTTGGGAGGTAAATGGGACAGGTTGCATCATCCCTGTTTTGTCACTAAGGAAATTGACTGATTTCTCCAAGGTCCCTGGGCAGTCCCAGGATGGGGACGTAGGCTGGTACCCAGACCCTGCCTGGCATCTGCCACGTTGTTTGAACCTAGTGCTGCCATCTCCATCCTGCACCTTCCTGACGCTGCCTGTCTCTGCCTTAGGGAGGAAGGGCCTGTGCCCCAGGGTTCAGCATCCTGGCTGTCTCTGCCTCCCTCACTCCTGCCTCCTCTTCCACCCCCAGGACCTGGCGACTCCCCTGGCCTTTGCCCACAACCCGTCCCGGGTGTGGGAGTTCTACCACTACCGGCGGGAGGTCATGGGGAGCAAGGAGCCCAACGCCGGGCACCGCGCCATAGCTGAGTGTGAGACCCGGCTGGGCAAGCAGGGCCGGCGAGTCGTGGTCATCACCCAGAACATCGATGAGCTGCACCGCAAGGCTGGCACCAAGAACCTTCTGGAGATCCATGGTGAGAGACCCCCAGCCTCACATTCAGGGAACCAGCTTTAAAACACCTGTCCTGCCGTTTCAGCATCACCTCTGGTGCCTTCCCTCCCTCCCTGCTGGACACCCGTCCTGTCCCATAGGATGCTGTGGCATTTCCTTTGGAGACATGTTAGTGTCCTGTGGCACCTGGGCAGCTGCCTTTGGCTGTGGGAGGAGCCCCTGACCCACTAACATTATTCACTTAGCAGTTCCTACATCCTCGCTGCTCAGGGTGGTCTAAGAGCCAGCAACATTCGGCGTCCCCCAAGAGCTTGTTAAAAATTCAGAATCTCAGGCCCCATAGGACCCACCGAATCAGAATCTGCATTTTCCCATGAGCCCAGGTGGCTGGTGTGCTTTTTATAATGGAGGAACGCTGGGGTGCACAGCTGCGTGACCCCCTCCTCTGTGGAGGGGCATGGTGCTGTGAGACAATGGCCTCAATGAGCTGAGGAATAAGAGGCCTGGTCCATTGGACAGCTGGGGCTTGAGCAGGGGCAGACTGCAGCATCTTGGGGTCTCCTGTCACTCCCCCTTCATCCTGGTGGGCACTCCCCACTGAGGCTGTGCTTCTGCCCTGCCCTGGAGCCTCGGAGAGCTGCCAGCTCAGTGCTGGACACTGTACCAAACCCACCAAGCCTGTGATGTCGGTGGACCCTACTGAGGCTGTGCTTCTGCCCTGCCCTGGAGCCTCAGGGAGCTGCCAGCTCAGTGCTGGACACAGCACCAAACCCACCAAGCCTATGATGTCAGTGGAGTTTGTCTTGGGTCCCTCTGGGCTCCTTCCTCTGTCCTGGGTGACCCCTCACCCCTTCGCTCTTGTCTTCTGTCTCCTCCCTTCTTTGCTGTCACCACGAATCTAATACATCCAGTTGTCCACGGTCATAATGGGCAAACTAGGGTTTCCCCCAAGGCCATTTGCATTTAAAGAGTCTGCATTCAAATCCAAGGAATGCATTTCTTATTTTTTAAGCATTTATTTCTCTTAATTTAATTTAATTTAATTTTTTTTTTTTTTAGCAATGGGGGTTTCACTCTTGCCCAGGCTGGGGTGCAGTAGCCCGATCATAGCTCATTGCAGCCTTGAACTCCTGGCCTCAAGGGATCCTCCCACCTCAGCCTCCAGAGTAGCTGGGACTACAGGCACATGCCACCATGCCCAGCTAATTTTTTAAATTTTTGTGGAGACAGTGTCTCACCATGTTGTCCAGGCTGGTCTCAAACTCTTGGCCTCAAGCAATCCTCCCTCCTCAGCCTCCCAAAGTTTTGGGATTACAGGCGTGAGCCACTGTGCCAGCCAAGAATGCATTTCTAAGTGTAGCATTTCCAGAGGCAGTGCACCAGTGGAGGGGTGTTTGTTTTTGAGTGTGTGTGGTGAAGCTGCCTGCTTTTACTTAGATCACCCTGATAAGGAAAGCGAGGCACTACTCCTTTCGACTGTGTCTGTCTTTTGTTCATCAGGAACAGCCAGCCACCTATTAACCGAGCATCTTTTTGGTACCTACATCTGCTGGGTCTGAGCCACTTTCCACGTGCCTCTGCTGATTTCCCTGCAGTGTCAGAATGTGGGCTATGTCATCGGCATAAAACCGAGATGACAATGCCTATCTTACAGAATTGTTGTCGGGATTAAATAAGATCATATATGTGTGTTAGTCAGGACTTTTTAAAATTTCAAATGATGAGAACTCTCTTCTAACTTAGGTTAAAAAAAAAATCAATGGCATCTTCAGTCTGATGAAGGGTTTTTTTAAAGATGCATCATGTTTTTAATGTGGCATTTAGAATATAATCTGCCTAAACCATGATATACTATTTTATTATCCCTTAGAATTATTTTATACTTAGAGAAAGAGCTTGTCAAAACTTAGACACGTTCTTTAGAAATTATATCTTTCCAGGCATACGTAAAGTATGAGTATGATAAACTGGTCCAAATATTTCTCATTATCTAGCTCTTCTAAATGATTCTGAGTGACTCAGAGCATGGATGTCTGTGTTTTCCATGCAGTTTCATGCTCTGTGTCTCGGGAGATGGATGATGCAGCCTTTCCTGAGAGAATGCCCCTCTGTTATAGCTGGGATTCTCATCCAAGCTCCTGACACACCTTCCTCAAGTTCGCTATTGGGCCTGACATGTTCTTACCAAAAGGCATCAGTGGAAAGGCTGTAGACAACAGCCAAAACTTGCTTTCCTTTGTGAAGTGGCCCTTGAAGGGTTTGTTGGCAGAAGGATCCAGGGGCTGAATCTGCTCAGTCAGGCCACGGAGAATAACAACCAAGTCACCCCACTTTTCAGTGTTCTCCTTCAACAAGTCTGTGCAAGCATGATGGTGATGTCACACTCTCATCTGGCCAGTAGCAATTGTAGGACACATCTGAATTTCAGAAATGTGAAAATGGGAAAAAATGTCTATGCTAAAACTGACAAAGTAGGTTTATTGGCTCACAAAACTGAGGAGCCTAGGGGTGCAGCTTATGTCATCTTTCCTCCCGGCTCCTGTCCCCCGCCTTCTCTCAGCTTTGCGCACTCTTTGAGGTGGCCTCCCTTCTCCCTCTGCAATTGATCTGCCTCCACGCGCCAAGGGAGAGTGCCCCCGACGGCTCCAGGCTCTCCAGCTCAGCCACCTGCTCAGAAAATAAACCTCTCGGTGGGCTTGCTTGGTCCACACACCCATCCTTCTGACCAAACACGACTGCAGAGGGATGGGCACCACATGGGGGCCGTGTGCGGCATGTGGCCGAGCTTGTATTTGGGATGTGACCCACAGCCCTATTGGCTCAGCATGCGAGAGAGCAGGGATGGTGCTCCCCAAGGAAGGACTGGTGGGCAGGACGGAGCAGCGCATGTCCACTAGGGTTGAAAGTGCTCTGCACGGCACCAGGTGCCTGGTACCCATTTCATAAACTGTGGCCACCATGATTGCTTCAGCTCAATAAGTGGTGGTTAGTATTAACAATTACTTTTTTCACTTATTAGTTGATTACTTATTTATTGAGGTGCTTTTGTATAAAAGATTCAAGCTTTCTGAAATCAAAGTTAAAATTTTGTAAACATATCCCACGCCATTGAACCTTTATCAGTCATATCAATAAATCATGCCCTTAGATTTAGGTTGAGTTCCCTCTACCCTTTTGGCCACTTCTGCCTACTTGAACACCACTCCGAGGTCATCTGATGGCACATTAGTCATGGAGTTATTTATTTTTCCTCCAGATTATAAAGTCCTTGAGGGCATATGCTCTTGACTGGCTTAAGAGTACTGCATGCCTCTGTTTCCCACGAAAGCTAAAGCTAGGGTAGGCCCATTTGCTAAAATGAAGTATGGCTCAGTGTGGCGGTGCACACCTATAGTCCCAGCTGCTCAGGAGGCAAAGGTGGGAGGATCGCTTGAGCCCAGGAGTTGGAAGCTGCAGTGAGCTATGATCATACTACTACACTCCAGCCTGGGTAACTGGGTGAGACCAAAAAATGAAATGAAGTGTGAAAAATAAAGTATCTTATACCCTTTTAGACATGGAGAAGGTTGCTCTTGATTATACTAAATTCTGGATTTGCTTCATATGTATTTTTCAGGTAGCTTATTTAAAACTCGATGTACCTCTTGTGGAGTTGTGGCTGAGAATTACAAGAGTCCAATTTGTCCAGCTTTATCAGGAAAAGGGTAATTATAGCACACTACAGAATAAGTATGTGTTGTTTTCTCCTTCAGGTTGAACATAAATGTGGGGAAATTGAACATTCATCAAAGATTCCCATGGATATTTATGAGAAATAAGACTAAATACAAGGCTGGGTACAGTGGCTCATGCCTGTAATCCCAGCACTTTGGGGTTATGAGGTGGGGAGATTGCTTGAGTTCAGGAGTTCAAGACCAGCCTGGGCAACACAGTAAGAAACCTGTCCTATAAAAAAACAAAACAAAACAAAAAACCACAAAAATCAGCTGGGTGTGGTGGCACATGCCTGTAGTCCCAGCTACTAGGGAGGCTGAGGTGGGAGGGTTGTTTGAGCCTGGGAAGTCGAGGCTGCAGTGAGCTGAGATCATGCCACTGCACTACAGCCTGGGTGACAGAGGGAGACCCTGTCTCAAGAAACAAACAA
The DNA here is from genome assembly GCF_028885655.2 of Pongo abelii. Taxonomy (NCBI): domain Eukaryota; kingdom Metazoa; phylum Chordata; class Mammalia; order Primates; family Hominidae; genus Pongo; species Pongo abelii. Next base: position 13,527,763 of record NC_071990.2, read on the forward strand.
ACAAACAAACTAAATATAGCCATGTGATAAATATTTTGCTCACAACTTACAGTGTTAAGTGAAAACCACAGGGTCCTAAATTTGTACACACAATGAGTTCATGTATCTGTATATAGTTAAAAGACCAGAAGAAAATACAACAAAATGTTAATAAGGAATATCAGGAGTGGAGGGATTATGGGTAATTTTTAATTTCTTCTTTATATCTTTATGAATTTTCCTACATTTCTATTATGAATATGTACTATTATTACAATGAGGAAAAAATTTGAGGGTAGACACAATATTGAGAAAAATTCCACTCAGCCTTTTAAAAACAGTATAAATTGTATAAGGACTATATAATGTCACTGCAGAGGATACAAATGATGATGATGTATAAGGGTAAACATGAAGTTCCCCCTTAGCACACCCAGCCACTCCAGCCCTCCCCACACACGAATTCCCTCACCGGCAGTATAACCACTGGTGATTTTTTTTTTTTTTCTGAGACAGGGTCTTGCTCTGTTTCCCAGGCTGGAGTACAGTGGCACAATCACACCTTACTGCAGCCTCCAACTCCTGGGCTCAAGCAATCCTCCTGCCTCAGCCTCCCAAGTAGCTAGGACTATAGGCACGCATCACCACACTCAGCTAATTTTTGTATTTCTGGTAGAAATGTAGTCTTACCATATTGCCGAGGCTGGTCTTGAACTTCTGGCCTCAAGCAGTCCTCCCACTTTGGCCTCACCAAATGCTGGGATTACAGGCATGAGCCACTATGCCCAGCACCACTGGTAATTAATGGCTTGGGATCCTTCCTTCTAATGCCCTTCCAAGTGAGCATGTATTAATTAGGAGTTTTATACCACATACTGCCAGGCAAATATACAAACTGAGTTATGTTGTTTCTTTATTTTTTATTATGCCAATAACAATCTTTCTTTTCTAATATTATTTACTTCAGTGCTCCAGAACCTGGAACTCAAGATGCCAGCATCCCAATTGAGAAACTTCCCCGGTGGGTAAAAAACTCTGATTTGTACTGGTGTTCCAGGTTACCAAAAAAAAAAAAAACAGACATCAAAACCTAAACATGTATTTGGCAAGACGCCTCTTAAATCAAATGCACAAATGTAAAAACCAGGCTTGACCTCTGAATCCAAAAGTGAAAGGACAAACGATGAACCAAATTAGGATGAAAAGAATGATTTCTTTCCAACCCCTTTTTGCTTTGTGTTCTGGTAGGATCATTTGAGGTCGGGAAAGTTTCTGAAGCTGTCGTGCGACAGGTGGTTACCCAGTGTACAGAAAGCATAGGGGGGCTGACCTGTAACTGGTCAAATAACATCACTGGCATTATTAATCCAGGGTTAGGGAGGCAATGAAAGGACCTGAATAGGAGAGGTTACAGGACCAAACAGAATGTTCATAGATTAAAAAAAAAAAAAAAAAAGGAAGGTTTTTATGCCAATTTTTCAAAACCAGACATTAAAACAGCACTTCTATAACCTGTAATTGGATTAGAGGTTTTTTTGTTGTGTTTATTTTATTTTATTTTTTTTGAGATGGAATCTCACTCTGTCACCCAGGCTGGAGTGCAGTGGTGCGATCTTGGCTCACTGCAACCTCCGCCTCCTGGGTTGAAGTGATTCTCCTGCCTCAGCCTCCCGAGTAGCTGGGATTATAGGCGACCGCCACCACGCCCGGCTATATTTTCTGTTTTTAGCAGAGATGAGGTTTCGCCATGTTGGCCAGGCTGGTCTCGAGCTCTTGACCTCAGATGATCCACCCGCCTCAGCCTCCCAACATGCTGGGATTACAGGCGTGAACCACTGCACCCGGCTAAGGTAAAATAAAACAGCACTTCTAAAAGTGTTTCATAGAACATTAATTTAATGTTACGTTGAGACAGTACTTGAAAAAAACATGTTAGGCACTCAAGTAAATACGGAAATGTTAGACTAAACAAAGTTAAAATATGTTTGCTTTACTGCAGGACTTTTTAGAGCATTTAATCCACATTGCTGCCTTCTAAAAAGTGGTTATAATACGTATGTTAATGCTTTACTGGCTTATTTAACCACAGAACCTTTTAAATTTTCCTCATGAGGGTTTTAATTGCTGAATATTAAAAGTTTTCTTCTGAAGGAATAGGTAGACCTGGTGGCTTCCTGTGATGCAGGAGATTACTATGATGAATATGGTGTTTGGGGGATGATTTTAGGAGGTGTATAGAAGGTGACCCTGAGGTAGGAGGGAGTGAAAGAAGAGAGATTTTTAGGAATGGACACAGGAAAGCTGGCTACATACTGGGCCAGAGAGACGTGAACCTGAGAGAACATGAAAGGAGGTCGTTGATGAAATTAGGGGATGCTTGGGGTGGGGGGTAAATCTGAGTCCAGTATGACTCCCAGGTCTGGGTGGCTGTGAGCACAAGTGTGAGCATAATGAATGAACTGGGAAAGCTTAGCTGAAACAACGTGTCAGCACATCAAGTACATACAGACAAGATAAAAAATAAGGACAGTTCAGCAGGGCGCGGTGGCTCATGCCTGTAATCCCAGCACTTTGGGAGGGCAAGGAGGGCAGATCACCTGAGGTCAGCAGTTTGAGACCAGCCTGGCCAACATGGTGAAACATGTCTCTACTAAGAATACGAAAATTAGCCGGGTGTGGTCACACACGACTGTAGTCCCAGCTACTCGGGAGGCTGAGGCAGAAGAATTGCTTGAACCCGGGAGGCAGAGGTTGCAGTGAGCCGAGACCATGCCATTGCACTCCAGCCTGGGCAGCAGAGTGAGACTCCGTCTCAAAAAAAAAAGACCATTAAACCTGATGCTTCATAAGCAAGGCAAGTTTATATAGGCTGGGAGGGAGGGTGTAGGGAATAAGAGGCATCAGAGGTGACTCATCTGGATGTACTGGGTTTGGGGCAGCCCCTGGCCTCCCTCCGATCCAGCTGGGCAGACTTGGCTCAGGGTTGGCTTAAGGATCCCATTCTTCCAGGTGTGAAGAGGCAGGCTGCGGGGGCTTGCTGCGACCTCACGTCGTGTGGTTTGGAGAAAACTTGGATCCTGCCATTCTGGAGGAGGTTGACAGAGAGCTCGCCCACTGTGATTTATGTCTAGTGGTGGGTCACGCCCTTCCCTAACCCCAGGACAGGACTGGAGTTTGTTATTTTTTTCTTCCCCCTCTCCTCTTTTCCTTCCTCCCTCCCTTGCTTCTTTCCTTCCCGCCTTCTCTCCTCCCTCCCTTTCTTCCTTTCCTTAAAATGTATGTTGAGAGGTCTTTGTGGTATCCTATAGAAAAACTGAGAAACAATGAATAAGAATTTATATTAAAATAGGAAATCATGCATGTCTTGGGCATCTCAAAGCCTCCTCCCCCAGCCCCACCAAAAACAAAGAAAAGAACATGCTATTGGTTTTTAAAATAATACGTGCTTATGATTAAATTTAATTGAGAACATGCAAAAATTATCACATTATAAAGAGGAAATTAGAAATCGCCCATAGTTCTGCTATCCAGAAATAGTTACCGTTAGCAGTTTAGTATGTTTTCTTCTAGACCAGGAGTGAGCAAACAGCAGCCTTTGGGCCAAATTGGGCCTGCTACCTGTTTTTGGAAATAAAGTTTTATTGGAACTCAGCCACACTCATTCTTCCACACACTGTCTGTGACTACTTTCAAACTACAAGTGGCAAAGTTGAGTACTTGTGACAGAGATTGAATGGCCTGCAAAGCCTGAAAAATTTACTGTGTGGTCCTTTTCAGAATAAGTTTGCCCACCTCTGGTCTAAACCTTTCCTTATGTAGATGTACACGTATTAATTAAAATTCAAAACTGAGTTCATGACATATGTTCTGTTTTGAAACTACTTTATTCACGCAGCAGTTCACTTAGCATATTCCATATCAGTACGTCTAAATCAATAACATCTTTCAATTGACTGTATGGTGTTTTATATGGATAAGGAATGATATATTTAGCTAATTCTCTACTGTAAGACATTTGGGCTATTTCAAATTTTGATATTTTAATCAGTGATATCGTGAATATCCTTAGATAGAAATCTTAGCATGCTCTTCAAATGATTTCCTTAGGACACATTTCCTAAAAGTGGGATTAATTGGACAGATTGTATGCATATTTCAAATTTTTCTTGACACGTCTTTAAAAGCAGAGGCACTTTCTTGTGGTGCATATTCATTCAGTCAGTATTTAAAGAATGCTTCCCAATGTTGAGTATAATATTACTGTTGATGATGGATTGTTAAATGAAAAAAGCCAGTTTACAAAACAGGTCATGCTCTTCCCATCCCTGTAAAGAATGTTTATAAGCAAACAGTTATAAGGGAAAACCTAAGAGGACATACATGAAAATGTTAACAGTGGTTATCTTGGGGTAAGATTATGGATGATATGTATGTTTTTTTCTTCGTATTTTCTACCTTCAACAAAAAGATAGAAAATATGTTTTAAAAAGTTATGAATCATTTGCTTAACTTTAAAAAGCAGAAACAAAACCAGAATTACCCCCAAAACATGTTGATTGAGTCACTTCTATGTCACTCTTTGCATAACTCTCCTTTTCATGTCACATATTCTCGATTCTAGTGATTGATCAAAGGACACCTCTTCACTTTCCCTTGTCCCTTGGACACCCTGTTTTATCCCATCCTGTTTGGCTTTTCTCACACCTGCAACCACAGACTTGCCTGAGTTTGTGTGTAAGGTTTTCTGAAAAAATGTTCCTTCTCCTCATCGTCTGGCCATTTGTCCATCTCCATGTGCTTGCCTTGTAGGTGGGCACTTCCTCTGTGGTGTACCCAGCAGCCATGTTTGCCCCCCAGGTGGCTGCCAGGGGCGTGCCAGTGGCTGAATTTAACACGGAGACCACCCCAGCTACGAACAGATTCAGGTACTGGGATACCGTGATGGGAGAGGGAGATGTGGGAGGCAGGTACAGACATGGTCATCTAAACATAGTTGACTTACTCCTCTAATTTTTAAAAAAGACATAGGGTTTGTGTTTTTTTGTTTGATCTGCAGTTGCTTTTATGGAAGAACAAAATCATTCACTGTAGACTAAGGTAGGGGAGCTCTGTCATTGTACGCGAAATTTGCCGTGGGACTTTTGTTTGTTCACATTTTGAAAGCTCTTCTTTGATTCCTTAGGCTTTGCTTTCCCTTACATTTTTAAGCTAGACTTAGTGATGGCCTTTAGTTGTAGGTTACCCAAATGCTCCGCAAGTAAGCCTGGGAGACGCCCTTGCAGAACCTCATCACCTGCCGTTCTCACTGGGAGGCCACCTGGCAGATTGCCCTTTGGTCTAATTGCCAAGGTTATTTGTATCTGTGGCCATATTATGACACTGATCCGGCTTCCCAAGTTTGGGTGGGAAGTGTAGATTGTCATAGTATGCATTTTTAGTCTTATTCCTGGGTCTGTTTTATTTCTTCACCCTTGTTCTGTCTTTTTTCTCACCCCAACTTTTTTTTGCCTTTACCTCTAATTCTTGTCCATCTAGTTAATTCCTTTTGAATAAGTTAGAATATAAATAAGTAGTAAATTAATATAAATGAATAAAATAGAAAACTTCATTGAAGCATTTTGTCATTACTTTAATCAACAGTTTCCAACCTTGGCTGCATATTTTAAAAATACTGATGCCTGGGTGCCCCCTCATGAAATTTCGATGTCATTGCTCTGAGTTGCAGCCCAGACATCATCATTTTGATAAGCTTCCTAGGTGATTCCAGTGTGCAGCCAGGATAGGAACCACTCTTCAGAGTCTTTGCTGGGATTTAAAAAAAAAAAGAAAAAAGAAAAGGGGCCACAGACACTTCAGTAGGCCCCTTCTCAGGTGAGTGAACTGGCTCTGGGCCTCTTCTTTTCCATGTGTCTTTTTGATCAGCTACAGCCTGTGTTCTTGATCCATAGTTCTTCATTTGTGTGTTGAGTAGTAGGAACTAAGAAGATAGCCTTAAAAAAAAATTGCCTCCTATGCAAAACTTATACTTTGAAAACTACAGAACATTATTGAAAGAAATAAGGAAGGCCTAAATGAATGGAAACATATCCAATGTTCATGGATTGGATTGGACAACTTAATATGATTAAGATGGCAATGCTCCCCAAATTGATCTATGGGCTCAATCAACTCAGTCCCTATCAAAATCACAACCGGCTTTTTACAGCAATTAATTGAAAAGATTAATCTAAAATTCATATGAAAATGCAAGGGACCCAAAATAGCCAAAACAAAATGAAAAATTAAGTTGGAGAACTCATACTTCCCAATTTCAAAACTTACTATATATTAGCTAGGCATGGTGGCACATGCCTGTAATCCCAGCTACTTGGGAGGCTGAGGCAGGAGAATCGCTTGAACTTGGGAGGGGGAGGTTGCAGTGAGCTGAGATTGCGCCATTGCACTCCAGCCTGGGCAACAAGAGCAAAACTCCGTCTCAAAAAAAAAAAAAAAAAAAAAAACTTACTACAAAGTTGCAGTAATCAAGACAGTGTGGCACTGGCATAGGATAGATATATAGAATCAGTGGAGTAGAATTGAGAGTCCAGTAAAAAACAAAACAAAACAGAACAATAAAACAAACCTCACATTCATGGTCAATTGATTTTTGAAAAGAGTGGCAAGACAATTTGATGAAATACAGTCTTTTTCAAGAAATAGTGCTGGATACCCACATGCAAAAGAATAAGCTTGGACCCCTCTGTCACACCATTACAAAAAATAACCCAAAATGGATCATAGACCTAAATGTAAGAGCTAAAAGTATAAAATATCAAAAGAAAATGTAGGAGTAAATCTTTGTAACCTTGGGTTAAAGCTTTCTTAGATATGACACCAAAAGAGCAAGTAACATAAGAAAAATGGATAAATTGGACTTTATCAAAATTTAAAACTTCTGTATTCCAATGGGTACCATCGATTAAGTAAAAAGACAACCCATAGAATCGGAGAAAATATTTGTAAGTCTAATATTTGATATTTGATAAGGGATTTGTATCCAGGATATATAAAGAACTCTTACAACTATAAATAATGAAAAGACAATCCAATTAAAAACCAGGTCAAAATATTTGAAAAGACATTTCTCCAAATGTATACACATGGCCAATAAGCATATTGAAATGATGTTCAATATCATAAAACCACAATGAGATACCACTTCACAGCCACAAGTGTGGCTATAATTTTTAAGATAAAGGAAAATCACAAGTGTTGGTGAAGAAATTGGAACCCTCATACATGGCTGATGAGAATGTACAATGGTGCAGTCATTTTAGAAAACAATGTGGCATTTAAATATAGGGTTACTATATGATCTAACAATTCTACTCCTTGGTATATAGTCCTAGAAATGAAATCATACATCTACACAAAAATTTGTACACAAATGTTCATAGCAACTTGTTCACGGAAAAAGTAGAAACAACCCAAACATCCATTGACTGAAGGATGAATAAATAAAATTTGGTATGTTTGTACAATGGACTATATTTTAGCCATAAAAAGAATGAGGTATCCATATATGCTACTACATGGATGACCTTTGAAAATGTTATGCTAAGTGAAAGAAGCCAGTCATAAAAAGACCACATATGGTATGACTTCATTTATACGAAATATCTAGAATAGGCAGATCAGTAGAGAGAAGGTAGATGAGTAGTTGTTTTGGCTGGGAGTAGGGAGGAATTGGGAGTGGGTGCTAATGAGAACAAGTTTCTTTGAGGTTGTCAAAAATGCTCTAAAGTTGATTGTGGTGATGGTTGTATAATTCTGTGAATACACTAAAAGCCACTGAATTATATATTTGAAATAGGTGGATTATATGTGAATCAAATCTCAATAAAGCTGTTAGATAAAAAGTTAAATGATCTTCTAACTTATCTCCTGAAAAATGCACATTGAGCCTCCGTCTGATTTGTGTTGTGGCACCTATGTGGAGCAGCTTGGCCACTTAGCATGACTAAGAGTAGTAATACCAGAGCTAGGCAGCTCAAGCCTCCTGTCTGTTTGAAAGACCATCAGAAAACTCGAAGAGTGGGACAGGATAAACTTTGTGAAGCAGGACATGAGCTATGTCCCCAGTTTGGATCTTCTAATATGGTTTCTTTTCAGTCATTTGATCTCCATCTCATCTCTAATTATTATAAAGAATTAAAACAAATCGTCATTGTAGAAAAGCAAGAAAATGCAGATAGAGAAAAAGAAGAAAATTAAACTGGAGTATTTCCACAACCCAAGTTTAGAGTTGGCCCCCACCACCCGTGCCATGGACTGAGCAGCAGGGGCCCAGCATCCCTCGGATATGGTGGCTGTCTTCACGTGAAAGAAACTGAACTTGGTGGTTTTTCCTGCCAGTTCAGGAGAGATTCTTGGCATGTAATACATATCATTGCACAAGTCAAGCCTCGTAAAACCACAGACCTGTTTCGGCTGCTACTTCAGCCAGAATTCTTCAGCTTCATATTGTCTTGAAAACCTATGATTGTCTCTAACAAACAGGCTACTTGCTAGTTAGAAATTCTTATCAATTTGACAAGCTACTTATCAACCAGACTGATCACAAGAACTGTCATCTCATCAATGAAGGAGTAACTTATCAATGAAGCCAGCAATGCTTTTTTCTTGGCATCATCAAAGCTGACATTTAGAAGAAATGCTGGTGATAGTCATCTCATCCTACTCAATTTTTCAAAGGCAGAAACCAACCCTGGAGCAATTGAGAGGACTGTTTAAACACAGAGCTTAACAATGGCAGAATTGTATATCTCATGCTTAACATTTTGGTTGAACTTTACCCTAGGTCAGGGGTCAGCAAACTACTGCCTGTGGGCCAAATTTGCCCACCACCTGTATCTGTAAATAAGGTTTCATTGGAACACAGCTGTGGCCATGTGTTTGTATATTGTGTGTGGCTGCTTTTGCACTAGGATGACAGAGATGAATAGTTGCAACAGAGACTGGCTGGTCTGCAAAGCCTAAAATATGTCCTGTGTGGCCCTTTACAGAAAAAGTTTTCTAACCCCTGCTCTAGGTTGAGGAGAAAAAAAAAAATGGAATAATGTTCTCTGCTACTTTTAACCTGATTTTCTTTGTTACCTAAATAGGCAGCTAGAATGCTGCCTATATTTTAATAAGGATTTGGATCTCACAGGACACCTTAGGCCTTACACAAGTTGTTCAGATTCTTTGCCCCAGTTCTAATCTAGAGACAAAGGCATAGAATTCTCCTCCCACAGGAATGTATTTATATTTTCAAGGTGTTAATTAGTTCCAGTTTTGGTTTTGTCGTTTTCCCCATGTCCGATGCTTATATTGGATGATTTCTGATAAACCCTGACTATTCCAACAAACCCTAGGCATTTTTGAATTTAAACCTCAGTGTTTTGACTGTTACTCAACCCCAGGGGGCCTTGGCTTGTAGGATTTGTACATTCGCTGAGGCGAAAATGGGACTGTCGCTGCAGGGAGCTGGTGGCTGGGGCCTTCAAAGCACCTTTGGCCCACTGTGCCCTGTAGCACTATGTTGTGCCCTGTTGATCTTTAAATTTCTCTAAATGTTGGAATTTAATTAAAGTCCACAAATATTTATAAGTATCCACTATGTATCAGACACTGTTCTAAGTGCTTAGGATAGGATATATCAGTAACACAAAACAAATATCTACCAAGGAAAGATTATATTCTAGTGGTGGAGGCAGACAGGTAAGCAGTGAACATAAGGTACACATTCTACAGCACGTGAGCAGGTGCTAAGAGACTGCACAAAGCAAAGATGCACAAACCTCATTAAGAAGAGATTGGAGCAAAGACTTGAAGGAGGTGAAGGAGGCAGCCGAAGACGTGATCTGGGATAAGAGCTTTTCAGACACTGGGACCACCTGGAGCAGAGGCCCCTCAGTGTGGCTGGAGTGGAGTGAGGAAGTCCCAGGAAAGGCGAGCAGTAAAGTAATGGAGTTGGGGGCTCTGGGGAGGGAAGACACCCAAGCTACCTGCTGGTGGAGTTTAGAAGTCTAAGGAATTGTTAGGTAGAAGAGTTTTATAGATCGTTGTGGTTATATAGTTACCTATCTAGCGTGTGAAGAGGTCACTGCTTTGAAGGGATAGTTGACCGTGTGTGTTAGGGAAGTCTAGTGCTCTCCCTGGCTGCGCTGTCAAGGGCAGGTAGGGAAGCCCTCCTAGTCCATGCAGTCAGGGCTTAGTTGGTCTGTTCATTCAAAAAGCCACTGAAAACAAGACTAATAGAAAAGGACACATACATACTTTAAACATTTTGATATAAAGCATAAATCTACCTTCATTTGCTTTTTGTTTGTTTTCTTTGTTTGTTTGTTTTAAGACAGAGTCTTGCTCTGTTGCCCAGGCTGGAGTGCAGTGGCGAAATCTCGGTTTACTAGAAACTTTGTCTTCTGGGCTCAAGCAATCCTTCCACCTAAGCCTCCTGAGTAGCTGCAATTATAGGCGTGCACCACCACACCTGGCTAATTTTTGTATTTTTAGTAGAGACAGGATTTCCCCATGTTGGTCAGACAGGTCTCAAACTCCTGGCCTCAAGAGATCCACCTGCCTTGGCCTCCCAAAGTGCTGGGATTACAGGCGTGAGCCATCACACTTGGCCTGCTTTTTTTTTTTTTTTTTTTTTTTTTGGACTAGAGCTAAAGGCCTTTTGCTAAATCCCTTTTGTAGGGATCTGCTGATTGGAGCTCACCTTTCTTGCATAAATCGTATCCATAATCTTCCTCGTGTTCCCCAAATATCCCTGAAGATACGAATGACTCCAGCCCTTATTTTACAAAACAAAACAGACAACCAGGAAAATCAGATCCCAAGGCCCCAACCTAGACTTCCTGAATCAGAATTTCTTGGGGGAGATGCCTGTTTATCTGTGTAGTTAGCAAATGACCCAGGTAATTCTTATCAAGAAACCTTGGCAAACACTGGATTACAACTTCTGGTTTTTGATATTTGTCTGTTTTTTTTTTTTTTTTCTTTTAAAGGAGAGCAAGAACTTAGGAAAAGAAACATGTGAAGCAGTCTTCCCTCATCTTTTACACCTACACCTAATTTAACCAAATTATATTTAGTGACTCAGTATGTCTTTCCCAAGCATTCAACTAGTTTTCCTAGAAATAACTCTCTTAACAGCTCTATTTTTGCAGTTTATTACATAATTTTAAATTCAGCAAGATGATTACATTAACCAATACAAGTGGCGTGAGCAGATGTGGAACTAACACTGTAGTCTTGGTTGTCCGACAACTGGTGGGGGCAGGCAAAGTGCACAGATGTGCTAGAAAAGAGGCTTTCAAACATTGTTCATGTATGCCTTTCACATTTTAAAAGTTGACATCTAAGGTTTTTTAAATCAAATATATTGTAGTTGGAGATGTGATTCCAAGTGCATTGGAAACACTGCCATTTTATTTATTTATTTATTTATTTATTTTTGAGACAGAGTCTGGCTCTGTTGCCCAGGCTGGACTGCAGTGGCACGATCTTGACTCACTGCAACCTCCGCCTCCCTGGTTCAAGCGATTCTCCTGCCTCAGCCTCCCAAGTAGCTAGGACTACAGGCATGTGCCACCACACCCAGCTAATTTTTTGTATTTTCTTTTAGTAGAGATGGGTTTTCACCACATTGCCCAGGCTGGTCTCAAACTACTGACATCAGGCAATCTGCCTAGCTCAAGCTCCCACAAGTGCTGGAATTACAGGCGTGAGCCACTGTGCCTGGCCGAAACACTGACATTTTAAAATAAAAACTACCATATCATGGTTTAAAATGTATCCAGTCCAATCTGAATGTTATAACTATCTGGTACACACCACCATCCATTTACAAAATAAATATACAGGCCCTTCCTTAACAATTGGAAACTTCGCATTTTTTCTTTTCTCTTTGAACTTGTATTTCCATTCTATCACTACTACAGAATTTATACTAATGTAATATATTTTTATGCATGAAAATCTTTTACTGGCCAGGTACAATGGCTCATGCCTGTAATCCCAGCACTTTGGGAGGCTGAGGCTAGAGGATCACTTGAGGCCAGTAGTTCAGGACCAGCCTGGCCAACATGGCAAAACCCCATCTCTACTAAAAATACAAAAATTAGCCAGGCGTGGTGGTCCACATCTGTAATCCCAGCTACTTGGGAGGCTGAGGTGGGAGAATCCCTTGAGCCTGGGAGGCAGAAGTTGCAGTGAGCCGAGATCGTGCCACTGCACTCTGGCCTGGGTGACACAGTGAGACTCTGTCTTAAAAAAAAAAAAAAAAAAGAGAAAGAAAATCTTTTACTGACTACCTATTATACTTCTACAGCAAAATATCATATGAATTATTTAATTTTTTCAATTTCCTTAAAATGTTAAAAAATGCTTTACTAAAACATCTTCTAGATAGAATTATCACTATAGTAATCTGCAGTGCATAATTGTAAAAACAAAAAATATATATAAGTGTAGATTAATAATTCCAAACAAGTAAAATTTTACTGGATTTTTTTTTTTTTCTTTGAGATGGAGTTTTGCTCTTGTTACCCAGGCTGGAGTGTGGGCTGCAGTCTCACCTCACTGCAACCTCCGCCTCCCGGATTCAAGCGATTCTTCTGCCTCAGCCTCCTGAGTAGCTGGGATCACAGGTGCCTGCCACCACGCCCAGCTAATTTTTGTATTTTTAGTAGAGACAGGGTTTCACCATGTTGGCCAGGCTGGTCTCAAACTCCTGACCTCAAGTGATTCGCCCACCTCGCTCTCCCGAAGTGCTGGGATTACAGGCGTGAGCCACTGCTCCCGGCCTGGAAATACGTCCTTAATAGATGAATGGGGCATAAACTTTGAATTGGTCCATGTTTCTATGGCTGAGTGTTACATATTGTTGGAAGGAGACAGTTCCTCCTGTTCTAGCGCAATCCTCCTGTAGTCACCATAAACAAACCGGTATTCTGTCAAGATCAGATTTATTGATTTAATGCAATGAGTGAGACCGGACCCCTGTAGAACTGAGAAGTGTTTCCCAACAAGGGAAAGGTAGAGTTATTAAAGCAATTTGGGGGGAGGGTGGAGTTTAAGTGAAATTTGAATGAAGTAGTTTTTGATAGATTCAAGCAACTAGCAGGGCTGTACAGTGTACAGGGGTCAACATCATGTCTGGCTGGCAAAGTAGGCCAGGGTCCCACTTCCCCAGAAACTATAATGCAAAGTTTAGATCAATGTGGAATATTGTGTCCAGAAATCCCTTATCTGAAGCTCTGCACCTGGGTTGGAAATCCAGGCTGCTTCTCAGTATCAAAGTGACTTAGATCCTCAAGGCTAGAGGAATATTTCATTCTTTACTGCTATAATTTCAAATAGCAAAGTTTCCAATAGTTTATAATATTAAGGAACAAAATCCAAAAGCAGTAGTCACTCAATGGAATTAAGGCACTTTGCAGCTTATCCTAGGGGAAAATATATTGTTTCCTATTAACTTGGCAGCTGGCTTTACCCATGTCTTTTATTCCGATCCAAAGAATCGCTGGGCAGATTTTGACCAGCCAAGCTAAATTTTACTTTTTCAGTGTCAATTGTAATCCTCAGTGTTCGTTTTTTATAGATGTAAGTACTGAAAGACCTGGACCACCTAAACGCTGGGCACGAGGGAATTATTTTTTTTAAGAGATGGGGGCTCCCTCTGTCATCCAGGCTGGAGTCTGTACAGTGGTATAATCATAGCTCACTGCAGCTTCAAACTCCTGGCTCAAGTGATCCTCTCGCCTCAGCTTCCTGAGTTGCTGGGACTACAAGCTCGTGTCACCACGCATGGTTGTTTTTACTGTTACCTTTTTGTAGAGACGGGGTCTTGCCATGTTGCCTAGGCTGGTCTCGAACTCCTAGCCTCAAGTGACCCTCCTGCCTCAGCCTCCCAAAGTGCTGGGATTCTAGGCATGAGTCACTATGCCCAGCCATGAAAGAAATTTTGGTATAGCCTTGCCACTCCAATTTTGGACCACTTTCCAAGTTATATGCCAAAATACACAGAGTAATTTTGTATCATACTTAGCAATCTATTCACTGAAAATCCTTTCCGACCCTCTTTCAACTTTATTGAAAGCAAGAATGAAACCATCCTACTTACATATGAAGATGTCAGATCTACACCAGTATTCCAGACATCCCTCTATTTGGCACTCCATATGTTTCACACTCCCTCTATTTCACACTCGGGGATGAGGTATCATTGTAAAATTTGGGATGGGTGAGGGGTCCAGCTTGCTTTTGTAAGGCGGAAGAAGGGTGAATGTGGAAAGGGGCACTTGAAATCACTTAAGAAAGAGAAGAGATGGAAATTGAGGATCTGGGAATTCCCTAAACGCTCCCCATGCCTGGCAGTAATTCCTGGATAACCACATACTGGCCTGGAAATTTCTGGAAGTCAGTGCTCAGCACGTGGCAGGGGGCAGACTGACTGGAGATGCCGTGTAGTCTGGGCTGTCCATTAAGTGGCACTCTGTTGATAGAACACAGCATTTGAGGGCTAAGGCAGTCACTATTTGTATTTTATCAAGAATAAATAATATAAATGAGTTGCATTGAGGAAATGCCTTTTCCATTTTTAATTGTGCTCAACTGGTTTTCTTTTAATAATGCACGAGGAAGTCCTGCTTTTGCTTCTTATTCATAGTTTTTTTGAAACAAAAGTCCATGATTTTTCTTCTTTTTTCTCCTTCCTCTTTCTCTTTTTTCTAACTACACCTCAGAGGCTCGTCAGAAAGTTCAACAGGTGGTTTGAGAGGCTCGTTGACTTAGCTGAGATCCCAGTGGTCAGATAGTGCATGAGTATTTTTTTCTCTTGTCCTCAGTACTACCTGTGAATGCTGCTGTAATGTTTTATGTATATATATACACACACACACATATATACACGAAAAAGTATGTATTGTGTATATATATAACATGCCAAACACATGTGTTTTATATATATAGATACACATAAAACATATATGCATACAAAATACATATATAACACACATACATGTATATTTTATACTTACAATTTCAATGAGTTTGGCAGTACAGTCCCAAAATACACTTTACTTGCACAGGTTCTCAGGATTTGAAAAAAACAAACAGAATACACTTTGTAATCATGTCTCTTACGCCTTGAAATAAAATTCTTCTTTATGGCACATAAATTCTAGACATTTGCTTCTCAAAGTTCCCCCAGTCACAGAGGCCAGCCCATAGTGAAGTGTTATAAGTAGAGTTGTTAGAAACTAGTTGAAAGAAGTGGGCATAAAAATTCATAATACCATCTTTATGAGAATTTGGGTTTTACTTTGGGTATTACTTCAGAAATAAGTGCTTGCTGAAGTAGGGCATTCATTTTGCTAACCTGTAGTTCAAAACTGCTGTATTTGCTTCTTCTCTTTCAGGTTTCATTTCCAGGGACCCTGTGGAACGACTCTTCCTGAGGCCCTCGCCCGTCATGAAAATGAAACTGTTTCTTAAGTGTCCTGGGGAAGAAAGAAATTACAGTATATCTAAGAACTAGGCCACACGCAGAGGAGAAATGGTCTTATGGGTGGTGAGCTGAATATTGAACAATCTAAAAATAGCCTCTGATTCCCTCGCTGGAATCCAACCTGTTGATAAGTGATGGGGGTCTAGAAGTAGCAAAGAGCACCCACATTCAGAAGTCACAGAACTGGAAAGTTAATTCATATTATTTGGTTTGAACTGAAACGTAAGATACCTTTGATGTGTATGGTTGGTTAATGGGAGGGAAAAATTTTGTAAATTATTGTCTAAAAAAAATAGTTATCCTGATTATATTTTTGTTATTTGGGCAAAGTAGAAGTCAAAGGGTAAAAACCCTACTATTTAATTCTGATTTTTGCACAAGTTTAACGGAAAATAAAATCACACTCTACAGTAGGTAACTTATTGTATAAAGACGTTACACGGGATATGGCTTTATTGGGGACTTTTTTTTTTTTTTTTTTTTTGAGACAAAGTTTCACTCTTGTTGCCCAGGCTGGAGTGCAATGGGGTGATCTCGGCTCACAGCAATCTCCACCCCCGCCCCCCGGTTCAAGAGAGTCTCCTGCCTCAGCCTCCTGAGTAGCTGGGATTATAGGCATGCGCCACCACACCCAGCTAATTTTGTATTTTTAGTAGAGACGAGGTTTCTCCATGTTGGTCAGGCTGGTCTTAAATTCCCGACCTCAGGTGATCCGCCCGCCTCCGCCTCCCAAAGTGCTGAGATTACAGGCATGAGCCACCACGCCCGGCTTACTGGGGGCTTTTTAACCTTGTTTGGCTACATTACCTCAGTGAACAAGGGGCAGCTCACAACAGGAACTCATGCAAAGAAGCAAGAGAACAGTACCAACAAGGTAGAACATCACGATGAGAATAAAGAACGATGCAAATATGCGGACCCCCAGGATAAACACAGCTGCCTAAAATTGAGCTCTGGCTCCCTTAGACGGGGGGAGCGTCAACAGTGAAGTGTTTCTCAACATCATAAATGCAGAAGCATATGGTTCCTGTGGGGCCTGCCAACTGTTCCCAGATGCTGAACTCTGCTGGGAGTTTTTTCCATGGGACTTTAAAAAATGATGCCCTTATGTTGGGCCAGACCTCTGTTAACTTCAGTCGGGATGGCACCAGGTTCAAGAGGCCAAAGAAGAGACCTGGAGCTAGTGAAGGAAACATAGGGTTTATTTGGGGAACCTTACAGGGTGGTCCAGTGGCCGCGGACTGGACAGAACTGCAACCACTTATAAAAAGCATGCAGTTTACATAGCACTTTCACTCAGCACCTTCCCCTCAGCAACCTCCACGTGGCAACCCTCATTTCTTAAGTTATTGCTGTCAGATGCATCTGCCATACAGGGTCATTCTCGGGATGCTTAAGTTATTTCTGTCAGGTACATCTTCCATACACTTTACTACCTTGGAGTAAAGTAGTAAGAATACGGCTTTTTCCTTAACCTTTACCAGATAACTCAGTGCTTAGGGGCCTTGGCATGCCTGCTGTCCAGCAAGTGTCACCGGCCTGACTGGGAGGCATGGCCATTATCAACAGAGTATGAAAGTCACATATGGCCCCCTGAAGTGATTACATACTTGGACTGCATCACCTCAGCCCCTTGCAAAATTGCATTTAATCTTACAGCCTTGGCTTTTGTAGAAACAGGCAACAAGACACTGTCGTATAAAACTTTGTACTGCATTGCAAGACGTAACCTTTGATAAATCCCAGTGGTCCTTTGTGTGGGGAACGGGGATGCCCATAGCCTATGGGGCGGCTGGAGAACCAGTCAGGGACCCTGAGGGCTCGATTTACACTTTACATGGGTGGGCCGAGGAGTTTACACTGAGGGCACTGGTAATACCTGTAATAGTCTTATAGTACTTATAAAGCAGTTTTGCACATAAAATACCATCATGCACTTACAAGAAGTTTGTTCCTGGGCTGCTCCATGTTAACTTTATTCATTTTCCTAGTGTTAGCACAGTGTCTCAGGGAGTCTGATTATATTTTTGATTTGTAATTTCTATCTGACTAAGGCCTAGGGATTTCGAAACTGTTCTTTGCAATTCCTCTCATACTGAACCTCTGGTTCGGCAGCTTTTTTTTTTTTTTTTTTTTTTTGTTGTTCTTAAGTTTTATCATTTTTCTTCCTATTTGGTTTTGTTGTTTTTAAATTGGGAATTGCTTCTAAAACAGAAGACATGAAAGGAGAATTAAAAATACAACATATGTGTGAGATAGAATTATTCAACTTAGCATTTATTAAACATCTACCAGATGATAGACATTAGAAATAAAATGACTAGCAAAACCTGGCCCTTCCCCTTAGGAGTTCACAGAATGGCTGGAGCAACTGTCATATAAGCTGTTACGCAGTGCAGAAACGACGTCGACAGTTGTGCGGGTTCACACCAGCGCAATTAGAGATAGGCAGAGTGGGAAGGGGTAGGGGGTAAGGTGCTTGAAATTTGCCTGGGTGGGAATTTTTGAAGTATAAAAAGGCTTCTGCCTGGGGGGCTGCGGCAGTAGAGGGGAAGGCACGGTCGGTACAAATGCATGGCAGGTGTGACACAGTTTGATTTGTTCAAAGAATGACGAATCATTTAGTATTGTATAATGGATGGGAGGAGAGAAACACGGCGATCACAAAGGGCCATGTTTGCCAAAAAATAAAATATACTTGGAAAAAAAAGAGTACGTATGTGTATATACCACAAAACTCGGGTGCATTCTCTAGGGACCGGCGAAGCCATTCTTTCAGGAGATGTGCTCAGCATTTGCCACGGGCCAGCTGCTGTTCCAGGTCGTGGGTTGGGGCCCCGCACCAGGAAGGGTGCCGCTTCCACAGGGCCGACATCCTCACCGGCGTCGCTGCGGCCGCGGAGCTGGGAAGGCCGAGAGCGCGGGTCACGTCTGTGCAGGTTTCTTTAGAGTCCAGGTCTGTGGCCCGCGTCTTCGTCGGTGACAGCAGGGCTGACTGGCCACGGCGGCCATCTACTAGAGCGCATTTCTTCCCATGAAACGCCACCTCCTCCGAAGTGCGGAGCGAACGCAGCCAAATCTACACAAACACTGACAAGCTGGATCCACTCGACGGAACCCAAGGCCAAAAAACGGCAGCGAGCAGCGCCTCGGGCCCGCGGTTACCGGTTTTCTGAGCACCGGACAGAGTGAGTCGTGCCAGCCCTGTCTCGCCATCCCAGCCGAGGAAGGCAGCGCGATGGCTCTTCCCTGCCTTGAAACCAACTCCATTGCCAGCCGCTTTCGCCGGCAGAGCATTTTCTGTGGGGTCCATCCGGCTCCACGGCGGCCTCCGCCGGCCACGTGGGAAGAAACACGCCCACTGCCGACAGGCCACGCCCTTCCTCGCTTCGCGCAGGCGCCCCGCCCGTCCGAGGCCCTCCGAACCTGCAGGGGGCGATGAAAGTCCGCTTGCACTTCGCTTGTAGCTGCTTCCGGGTCAGAGGTCAGACGGTCTAGCGCTGCGTGGGCCATGGTGCAGCTCCGACCGCGCGCGTCTCGCGCCCCGGCGTCGGCGGAGGCGATGGTGGACGAGGGCCAGCCGGCCTCGGAGGAGGAGGAGGCGGAGCACGGGCTGTTGCTCGGGCAGCCCAGCAGCGGCGCGGCCGCCGAGCCGCTGGAGGAAGACGAGGAAGGGGACGATGAGTTTGACGATGAGGCCCCGGAGGAGCTGACTTTCGCCAGCGCCCAGGCGGAAGCGAGAGAAGAGGAGCGGCGAGTGCGGGAGACCGTGCGCAGGTTCGGAGCCCGCAGCCGGGCGGGGAGAACCGCCCCTTCTCGTCCAGCTTGTCCTTCCCTTTGCTGACTTGTCACCCTTCCTCCCAGGGATAAAACGCTCCTGAAGGAGAAGAGGAAGCGACGCGAGGAGCTGTTCATCGAACAGAAGGTTAGAGGATAGGGAGGAGGTGTCTTATTAAAACAACCCGGCTGAGGGAGAATTCCCATGGTGGATATAATTTGGGTTGGTAGGATATTGGAGTGGGGAAACAGTCACCAAGATTTCCTCTGACAGTGGTGGAAAGATGCTCGGGCTGGGCGCGGCAGTACTTGAGGGGGACGAGGTGGGCGGAGCCCGGGATGTCGAGGCTGCCGGGAGCCGATATCACACCACTGCGCTCCAGCCTGGGCGACAGAGCAAGACCCTGTCTCAAAAAAAAAAAAAAAGTTCGTCTCCTTTAATGTCCACCAACTGAAAATAAGAGGTTGCTGTGAGAATTAAATGAGGTGATTTGTAAACTGTAAGGGCTGTGCAGACTTAGTGTATGTATGTTTTGCTGTACTCGACACAGAGAACTGGCTCCAGGTGGACATTACTTATCTGCTTTCAATTTATAACAGTGACCTAAGGGTTGGAATACCGTAGGCACCCTTTCCAGTTTTCATCAAGTCTTTCAGAGAATGTGGAGTTTTGTGGACCCAATCTTCCCATAGCTTAGAGGTATGGGGGCAGTTTCCAGCCTAATTCAGTTATTTGCCTAGATGTATGGCATTCTTAAAAGTGGTAACTTCAGAAGCAACTCCGGACATACTATGTACGTGACTTTCTATTAATTTTAAACGTTTTCATTCCAAAAGAAAAGAAAACTCCTTCCAGACACTATTTTAGAGAAGTTAACCACAGCTTCACAGACTAAGTAAGTAATGGATCTTTTTATATTACTTGCTTATATACACCCATCTTTGAATTATATACAGGTACATTTATTTGAATCCATATAACTGAAGGAATTGTAGAACCCAAATTTAAAAGCTACCTTGGTATATGCATTTGGTGGGAAAGACGGAGGTGACGTTCCACTTCTTATTTTACCATTTTTGTTCATTCCCATAGCTAGCTTTTGAATTCCTGATCCCATTGTGTTCATTCAGTACATTTTGTTGACTGCCTGTCATTGTACTAGGGCAGAGTAGGTGGTGGTGAATAAAAAGTGTTTTGAATCATTTAGTGGGGTAGCAGGCACTTATCCACAGGCTCTGAAAACTCGATTTGTCCCATACTTGCCTTACCTGCCACCAACCTGTCCTTCCTCCCTGTTCCCCACTTCATTTAGCATCTTTGGTGTTTTATGGTTTAAAGCGAAAAGCTATGGTCGTCCTTGGGAATCGGTCAAACCCTACTAAATTTAGCCTTCTAAATATTTTTTTTCTATCCTCTTTCTCTCCCCTTAAGGCTTAAAATTCAGAAATTTAGCCCCCTTTTGCTTAGGCCAGTGGCTCTCAAATTTTCAGTAAAAAAAACTTTACCAGAGTTACTCAGATCCTGAATACATTAAACATAAGAGCAAATCTATTTGGTGGCAAATTCGCTTTCATCTTTTAAAAACCAAGCTCAAGTGTCACCTTTACCTTCTCATTTGGCCCCCCCACCTCCCATCACTTCCGCTTTTGTGTGGCCTTTCTCCTGTGCAAATGCTTCTGTATTGTATTCTGTCCATTTACATTTCTCTCTCCATTGGGCCACAGCCCGCTTGAGGCTGTTCCGTCTCCTGTGCCTAAACTATTAAATTAATCCTTTGTGATTTCTCCAAATGAAATGAGACGGGCCTACTCCCATTCACTTCATATTTCAAATACTTTATAACGTGTTCTTAAGTGTTTCACTTGAATCCCATTGCCCATGGCATTTTGCTGCTTTGGAAGCCTGCTAATAGGCTCTCAGATTTTAACTGTGAAGATCTTCCAATGACTGAGAGTTGGTGGCAGTGTACTGGGGAGTGACTGTTGCTTTCCAAACTGATGAGAGCTCCTGAGTAGAAATTGAGGGTGTTGGTAATGAAAGGCGGTGTCTTACTTGTAAAGCCAGATGAAATAATATAACATGTTTTGAGTATCCTTTGCTATCTGCCATTCCACTCAGTGGTTTTGTTTTTTTCTCTTAGCATCAAGAAATCGCCAGGAAAGGCGAAAGAAGGTATGACTATTCTAATTTAGCTAACTTCTCATGTGTCAAGTGCACTTGCACATGTTTCCAGTCAAATATGAATGGCCCTTAGAAAGCCAGCATGGGCCTGGCCAAGGTTAGCTGGGGCCTATTCCCTGTATTCAAACAAATAAAAACTGCATCCACATTGGTGCGTAATGGATGCTTAAAGTGAACTCCAGTAAATTTCCCGATTTATTTTTATGTGAATGCTAATTAGAAAATATAACTCTATTTTTTAGTTAATTTGCAAAAGAAAAATGAAGACTGTGAAAAAGGAAATGACTCCAAGAAAGTTAAAGTACAAAAAGTACAGTCTGTCAGGTAATGAGTCTGTTTCATTTGGGATGTGAAGGGGACCTTTAAGAGAGTTAAAGTATTGGCTAACATGGGAAAATATTCTAATTAGTAGTAATTTCAGATTGGAGTCTCTGTGGAAAAACCAGTTTTGGGCTGGGCACGGTGGCTTACACTTGTAATCCCAGCATTTTGAGAGGCTGAAGCAGGTGGATTGCTTGAGTCCAGGATTTCAAGACCAGCCTAGGCAATATGGTAAAACCCAGTCTCTACACAAAATAAAAAAAGTAAGCTGGGCATGCTGGTGTGCACCTGTACTCCCAGCTACTCCAGAGGCCAAGGTTGGGAGGATCACTTGAGCCCAGGAGGTCGAGGCTGCAGTGAGCCAAGATTGTGCCACTGCACTACAGCCTGAGCAACAGTGAGACCCTGTCTCAAAAAAAAAAATCGGTTTTCATAAAAAAATAAAGATCAGTTGAACACTTTGTCTTTGCAGGTCCTGCAGGTTAAGTTCAAAAACTTTTTTTAGTGGTTTTATTATTGAGAAAACTTCATTTCACCTCTCCCAATAGATAGATGTTTATTTGAAGATACACTGCAGCCTACTGTCAGCACTTCAAACTTGCCAGCCTACACTTATTGAGGCAGTGTAATTTTTCTGGCTGCTGAATGTTCCTCCAGTCACCAACCCTTACGGTGCATGGTGCCGATGCAGACAGCTATTCCAATGGAAAGGTGTTCACCACTCTTGCCAATCATGGCAATTCTTCAAAAGGAGTCATTTTTCACAAAATTCAACATTTCCCTGACAATATGGCCTTATCTTCTATTCTTATGGTCTACAGAAGTCACAGAGAAAGTGGCTATTGCTGTTACTGGAATTTGGCCGATACTGTGGACGATCTCGGTAATACCTGTCTTGAAGTCCACAGGCATTTGTTTGAGTTGCATTCAGTAGCTTGGTGGTCCAAATCATCACTTGGAAATCACAAGATCAAATATAGAAACAAATGTAAAGCAAAGTGCAAGACCATGAGAGGAATTCATCACAGTATGTTGGACTTTTCATTTGGCAACATTTATTTGGTACAATCGATTTGGAAATCATGCTGTCAGTTCTCTTTTACTACATGTATCAGAACAATTTCCTGTTAACGTTATGTTTTGACTTTTGGTTTTAGTATATTTTAGTACAAAAGTCCAGGGACAAGTTCTTCAGTTGAATACATCTGAGATGCTGATTGTTCAATTGATGAAAAACAACACCATGTGCTCTACTAAAATATAAATGTTAGTCTGTTTCTTATAGTCCTGTAATTTAGTTTTATCCTATCTGTGCATATACAAAATTAGTTTCATTTATCACTATGAGACAAATGATAAAAATATTTTAAAGCAAGCATGTAGCCCGGGTACGGTGGCTCACGCCTGTAATCCCAGCACTTTGGGAGGCTGAGGCTGGTGGATCACGAGGTCAGGAGTTTGAGACCAGCCTGGCCAACATGGTGAAACCTCGTCTCTACTGAAAATACAAAAATTAGCTGGGCATGGTGGCAGGCGCCTGTAATCCCACTATTCGGGAGGCTGAGGCAGGCAAGTTGCTTGAACCTGGGAGGCAGAGGTTGCAGTGAGCTGAGCTCGCACAGCCTGGGTGACAGAGTGAGACTCTGTCTCAGGAAGAAAAAAAAAAAAAAAAAAAGAAAAGAAGCATGTATAATTCTTATTTAACCTTTTATATTGATCAACAGCCAGAATAAAAGCTATTTGGCTGTAAGGCTAAAAGACCAAGATCTGAGAGACTCAAGGCAACAAGCAGCACAAGCCTTCATACATAATTCATTATATGGGCCAGGAACCAACAGGACTACTGGTAATTTTTTTATGGACAATTTTTCTCACTCACTTTTTACTGCAAATAAAACTATGAAATGATAAATACCTTTCTTTTCTAGTAAATAAGTTCCTGTCTCTTGCCAACAAGAGGTTACCAGTGAAAAGAGCTGCTGTCCAGTTTTTGAATAATGCTTGGGGTAAGATCCAGCTTTATTCTCCTGTCTCTAATAGCTTTATATGTTGAATAATGTTCTTTTGAAGGAGATAGTTCATAATTATACTTTTCCCCCTTATAATGGCTTATATATTAAGTTACTTGTGAAAAACAGGTCAATGTAGTATGTATATACATCTAATGTATAATACACCCACCCAGTTTTAGTAATTACATTCATATAGAGAATTATAAAAAAAATTTTGAATTATGTTTCTCTAATATACTTACTGCACAAAACTTTCTATTCTAGGAATCCAGAAAAAACAAAATGCCAAGAGGTTTAAAAGACGGTGGATGGTCAGAAAGATGAAAACTAAGAAGTAAATCAATGCTAAATGAAGAATCTGTACTTTGTATGTATAGAATTTATCTAATAAATCATTCATAGATCATTTTAAAGGATCATTATAAAAATCATAAACCTATTTGAGGAAGTACTCAACCACATTTCATTCTTCTGCAGTAGAATTGTGCCTTGCAATCCTAGAGGAAAAAGTGGTTTAAGGAATTGTTTTCCTTTTTAATATATTTAACTGAATTCAAGCCATACCCACACACCAGCAACAGCACCTCTTCTACTCTCCATGGGTTGGAGGGGTGGCAAAAATGGCACAAAAAGAAGAAATGGACATTCCAGAAAAGTCTCTAACTGCAGCCTGTAGACAATTTGCTATTAAAGATTCAGTGCACAAAATATAGCTGACTAACAGCTTTTAAATGTTTACTTTTAACCAGTCTGGGGATTTGCCTGCCTGGTGAGTCTCATATGCCATATTATGAATATGAAAATAATGAAGTTAATTTCCTGTTGCCTTTGTCAACCACAGTATCAGGTCTAACCCTAATCCAGGGATGCCAGTAAACTGAAGGCTGTTTTAGGTTGTAGAACTCAGATTAATTGTAGAAACCATTAATTTTAATTGCTCTAATTAATTTTCATATTAATCATAAAAAGTATGCAAGTACCTAATATATAAACTCAATTGACACTGTATCTGTAGAAGTAAATTTTTAATGGCTGGTTAATTATATCACTACATTTTATTGCAATATAGTACTCATTTAAGCACTTAAAAATGGAAGGTGTAACAAAGATTAAATTAAGACACGGTAAATTGACTAAATATTTGGTTTTTATATAAATAAAGGTCATAACCACACCGTTGACATGTAATACTGTTATAATACAACAGTTAAACTTGTGAGTCTACAACAGAAGTCATCTGTAGTTAAACAGGAAACAAAGTTGAAAAAGACCATGTTAAAACAAAACTACTGGGACTAACAGGTCGGGATTGTAAGTAGCAACAAACATATTCACTCAGCTCCTGAGTATTTCAAGTTTTACAGTACACATTAAAAATGATTTCTTCCATCAACACTATAAATTCAAACTGTCGGATGTTTATGCATTTTGCAAGTTACACTGATTGAATGCTTATATGGGAGTGGGGGTCGGAACATCTCCCAATTTGAAGTTTACATCACCCACATGCTAACACAAACACAACTTGTTCCATTTCCTTCCCCTCTCTCCCCCCTCCCCCACAAAGAAGGCAGGATTTTTGGTTTCTTTTAGGTAATTGTTTTAAAGGATTTGTGATGATCAATTTGAACGTCTGAAATTCAGTAATATTTAACTCTTAGACAACTAAGAGGTTAAAGATGGAAAATAATTTCTCCTAACACTAAGTTAGAAAATCATTTGCATCATGCTGTAAACTAGGAAGCAATGTAAAGCGACAAAAACCTGTCCCCAGTACATAATTTAAAAAATCTAAATTTCAAATCAGCAGAGCTGGTCTACTTCCATGTTGACTATATGCCACAATATAAGTGTGAGCTCTTGAAATGCATAGCTAATGTAGGTAGTCTTCCACCGTGGCAAATGCGCAGGATCCAATTCCTGATCGAGCCATCAGTCCTAGACATTGTGTGGCCTGTCCCATTGCTAGGGCAAGTGGAGGTTGCTTTGGCAGATTGTGGGTTTCTGAGGAAAAATAATTTAAAAATGAGAACAGCAATTAGCAAGACATTTTAAAAAACATTTCAATCAGGAGAATACTGCCATGACTTTAAAAACTACCACTCCCATACCACTCTGAAATATCAGCAAATGAAGGTTTCTAAGCAAAAGATAGATGCCTTGGACATACTATTCTGACAAGGTAGTGTGGGTATTGTGTATTCAACTATAAGATAAACTCGTACAGAATCAGACTTTTAAAGTATCAGATACTAAAATACTTATTTCCATATTAACTATGATGGGAAAGGTACGACTTTTTATCTGATATTTGGAGTGGAGAGTAAGGAATTATTTCCCTTCTGGTTGATCAAAGTCAGTTGATACTAAATAAAACTAAAAAAGGCCCAGGTTTTCATTACAAGTTTCCACCGATGGGTTCTTCCACCTCTGTGGATAGGACCAAACAGGCTGCCTAGCCACCTCCAAGGCATATATAGGTAATGTTATTTGGGCTGGTGGGGAGTAGGTGTTGGTGGTGACAGTGAGAGAACATACAGCAGAGCCACCCCGCAGTTTTGGAGGTGCTAATTGACAGTGGACAGTTCAGACATTTTAAAAAATGCCAATAAGTTTTCAGGGTTCTGCATATCATAAGTTTCTTTGTCAGACATTTGTAGTACAAATGCAATAATTACCAAAATTTGTTCCTTGCCAGAGATGGAAAAAAATGAATGGTAAAAGTGGCCAGATTCAGAAGCTGGTAATTTCTCTTTATGAGAAGGCAATGTCCAAACTAATCAATAAAATTACTAATCAGTTCTTTATAGGCACAGTTGACAACAAAGGGCAAAAACAGTGACACATGGCTAGGAACGCTTCATATGGTTTAACTCCACTCTTGGTTCAGAGGATGCAATTTGATGGTGGGAGAAAGAAGAGGACATTTCCAAAAGGGAAAAAGCACAATATCGGAAAGAAGCAAATTCAGGACTTAAAGGTAGAAGAGAAAACAAAAACAGAATTAAGAATAAAAGTGTGCAAAAAAGGCACGTAGATTGATGAGAAAGTATGGTGTCTTGAGGGTTCACAGGGAAGACCGTGCTCAAAGACAAGCATCTACAGGGAATGTTTTTTTAATTTTATTTTGGCCAAAGGAAGCATCTGGCAATGCATCTTTAACTTTTTTGGATGTATGAAATTTTCGTAACACTATATAGATGGACCTACATAATATAGCATGGTATTTATAAACAAATACATGCCCATCTATAGCAATTTAATAATTGTGTCATTAATTTTATAGGAATCGCATACATTTATATTAATAAGATTAAGCACTATTTATGGCTGAATCTACATAATATAGCACAATATGTAAGAGTACATGTGTCTATAGATAATGGTGCTCAACAATTAAATTCCCTTGAAGAACTCAAGAAATTAAATTGTTGTAAGAAAACTGGTCACTTTAAAGATTAGTGTCATCTAATAATTAGGTCTTAATGATTACCTACAATATAACTTCAAAAAGACATTTACAGTAAACCATAATTTTCCTTACAATTCCGGCATTATTACTAAGTTACTTTTACCAACGGAGCTAAATGAATTTTGTAGAACCAATGAAAATATAACACATTAACCAAAGAAAATTCACATTTATATACAAATCCTAAATTCTGGAGTACTACAACACTAAGGACACTACTCCTATTCCCAAACTTCAGTATTGGTCCTTAACAAATTAATAAATTTTCTAAGGGCAAAGAAACAGACTGAGGCTCAAATATGAATGCTTTTCATTGCTTCCTTTACATTCTTGCCTAAGAGTCCTGGCCTCATTGCAAGTCTCCCTATCTAAACTACTCTTTAATCTACTTTTTGTGGCACTGCCCTCATCTTCCTAAAATAGTTTGAAATATGTGACTAAAAGTCCCTGAACCTTGCAGGGCCAAACAGCACAGCACAAACTTCTAAACTAGACTGGACTCCCAATTACCTGGGAATTAGACTCTAAAGTCAAATGAAAACTCACTCTATATAAATTACTTTTGATGAGAACTGCCCAAAACTCAAACTTGTTTTATGTAAATAATCGACCCTATCACATTTATATAGAAATGTACAATATGTGCAGTTACACTATTCATATAAAAAGTACTTGTTCGGTATATAAATACTATAATCATACACGCTACAGTGAGCTGCTCATAGGAATGGCAACCAAACGAACGTCGAATTAGAGTTTCGCACTTCATGCTCACCCCTGGCTAAGCCTCACCTTTTAAATTGCTTTTCTCTTCCTCACCCACCCTTTTTATTGGGTAAGGGCATGTAGTTGAATCTGGCTAATATAAATGCAAATAGAATTTGACATCAAGGCTTGGTACTGCAGGGTACTCACAAGTTACCAGGAAGCCCCTTGTGCCCATATTCATAAGCATGGTGGGAGCTGTGATACCAGTGGCTTAGGCTGCTGCTACCCATTGCAAATAGCTCAAGCAAAATGGTGGGGAACAAGGTAACGGAAGCACCAGCTAGGAATCCTGCCCTCTACTGGATCAGTTTGAGCTTCTCTGATATTCAAGCTCTTCACTCCCTTATTTCCATTCTCATTCTCTCCATCAAAACCTTTCTTCACCTCTTTTCTTCAAATGTACCCTGTTCCCTTGTAGCCTAACTCTTGTGACAATTATTAATGTATGTTCTTAACATTCTCCGATTCCTTCTACAGCAGCCAAACTAGAGAATGCCACCCAATTCCTAGCCTAGAAATCAGTGGCAGAAAATGCCTTTCACTAAAGAGGGCTGTAAGGAATGTCTCTGGTAGGGTAGTATTTTGAATTATACACAAGGACCGCCAAATCTCTCATCCTAATGAGAGAAGTAGACATTCGTGGCTACCAGAAATGCTTACATACATGCACACAAAAACTTCTATTTCCCAAACATCCCAAGTTGTACCCCATCTTACTGTTTTTATTCTATTTAAATCCATTTGAATCTGGAATTAAAGGAGGGGAGTTTCTATCTTTTAGGTATTTTTATATTTTAAAAATATAGAAAACATTTTCCTGATGATTTTACCGAAGTGTAAATGCCAGTACAAACACCCTCTCTTAAATTTTCAGAGAATCTTATTGAAATTGTGCGTTATTTGGCTTTACTTACCTAATATTGCACTGTTAAGAGCTGAGCACACAGGTTCTCTCTGAATCGGGTCAAGCTGATTTCCAACTGGGCTGTTCCAGGGATCTGAATATGCTAGTAAACTGAATGCATCCTGTTGAAAACACACCGATTTGGTTTTAATTCAAATAGTTCAACTATTATGCTCACAAATGTTTCCAAGTTGAGAGGTAAAATATGGCTTCCAGGCACAGACTAATGTAAACTTTAAACCCATTTGCTCCTAGCACTGGGACGCTCTACATTTTTGAACAATTAAATTATGCAGCAAAGCCTAATTTATTTTCATTTTTCCTGTGGACAGCCATTCTCATTCAACTTTCTCCCATCCCTAAACACAGAACAGGAAAAAAAAAAGTTTTTCAAAGGAATGAACTAGTACTGGTGTAGGGAGAGTGGAAGGCAAAACACTCAGATGTTTTACTTCACAATTTATTACTACTGATATGAATGTGACAGCCAAATGACAGGGCCTGCCTGCATTTCCTTTTTTCAACAGATTTAGGAACTGGACACATCTCACTGGATGTCATCTTCTCAAATTCAGTTATGAAAAAATTAGGCTGCCCTTCAGGACCTCTTTATGCATTCAGTATTTCCAACTACTCTCAAGCCACACCTCTTCAAAACTTAAAATGACTGACAGTCGTCTTCTTTTCAAACAACTACTTTATATTTTTTGTCTTCTTTCTATGGGAGGCACATACTAATGGTGGTTTCAGATACTGGCTTCAAGTCGAAGCTCCACCACTAACTGGCTGTGTAGCCTTTGGCAAGTGACAATCTAAGTGCCAGTTTCATTATCTACATAATGGGGACTATAAGAGGCCCTATTACCTAGATTTGTATGAGAACTAAATGAAATTGGCAGTATCAGTTCACTCTAATCTTTCAATAAATGACGTCTTATTATTATGCCAAAAGTCAATACCCTAATCCAGAGCAATATTATACAAATATAAAAATAGAAATTCAGAACACTCTTCCCAATTTGGAAGGCAGACATGGAGAGTTGCTGCAGAAACTGTCAATTTGTGAGTTCAGGAACATAACACTTTGAAAATACTGACTACTGAAATTCCTAAAGAGCACCATCTCCTAGGTTCAGCTGCTCAAAAAACCAGATTCCACACCTATTTTCCATCATTTCTCTAGTTATCTTACTAGTGTTATGAAAGCAGAGGTGGGGGAGAGGCTTCTGATTAACTGTACTCTTGCCCTTTCTCATCCAAATAAGCCTCTAATATTGTGGATTTACAGAATAACCCATGAAGAAATGCTGTGAAGTCAGTCTGAGACCACAAGGCATGGAATACACGTGCCTCTATGCAAACACACATGGCTCCATTGTTTTATATTGCTGAATATTTCATTCTGGGTAGTTTTCTGCTCCAATTACAATAAAAGTTCTTTGAAGATAAAAATTATTTACTATACTATTTTGAATCCCCTGAAGCTACGCAGGTGCTTGGTACAGGAAGATAATTCATATGCCTGTTGAGAGCAAGACCTGCTTCTTCCAGCACTGAAGATGTTTTATGCATCCCACAAAGCTACTTGGTTCTACTTCCCACGCCTAACCCAACCCACACTTCCCAACCCATGGAAAGAATATATGACCCTTTATCTTGTAAAGCTAACTCAAATCAAACACATTATTTTGTTTTTGGCCGGGTGTGGTGGCTCACACCTGTAATCCCAGCACTTTGGGAAGCAGAGGTGGGCGGATCATTTGAGGCCAGGAGTTCAAGCCCAACCTGGCCAACATGGTGAAACCCCATCTCTACTAAAAATACAAAAATTAGTTGGGCATGGTGGCGCATGCCTCTAATCCCAGCTACTTGGGAGGCTGAGGCAGGAGAATCACTTGAACCCAGGAGGCGGAGGTTGCAGTGAGCCAAGATCACGCCACTGCACTCCAGCATGGACGACAGAGAGAGACTCCATCTCCAAACAAAAAAAAAGAAAAAAAAATCACGTTATTTTTAAGGACTGAGCTTTGCTCAAGACTTAATTTACCCCACAACCATCTGATGAGGGTCCCATACCCATAGTACAGATAAATTTAAAAAGAAATACTGAACAATATT
The DNA here is from genome assembly GCF_028885655.2 of Pongo abelii. Classification (NCBI taxonomy): domain Eukaryota; kingdom Metazoa; phylum Chordata; class Mammalia; order Primates; family Hominidae; genus Pongo; species Pongo abelii. Next base: position 13,558,834 of record NC_071990.2, read on the forward strand.
TCCAAGGAATACTTGGTAAACAAAAACTTCAAGTACAAAACTATATTCATAGGCTACATCCTAACACACCACTGAAAATGTGAAATGTCGCACTCCCAAATCTTAAGACTACACTGTCTAGTGCAGCAAACCACCATGGCACACGTTTACCTATGTAACAAACCTGCACATCCTGCACATGTACCCTGGAACGTAAAGGAAAAAAAATAATACTACAATGTAGTGTTTAAAAACTCAGAGAAAAAGTTCTTTAAAATGACAACAATATATTGTGCACTAATATTGTGTGAAGAAGTGTTTTAAGCACTAATATCGATCATCTATTTTAATCCTTACAATAATCATCTAAGGTTGATATGTCTATCATCTAGAGAAGCAAACTGAGGCAGTGAATAGTAAGATGCAGATTCTTTTAGTTACCAATCTAAATGTTAAGAAGAAAAAACGTCTAAAATTTTTCTCTGGTATTCATTTTCAGTACAATCAACATCCAGCTGCCAGATATTGAGGATACAGTGATGACCAGGACCCAGTCACTGCTTTCAAGGGAAAGCTTACATGTAAATAAATAACATACAGTACATTACTATTGACTTCATACATGCAAACTGAGGCTGAGAGAAAGGAGAAAAAAGCATGGTTGGAAACATGGGTAGGGGTTAGATGCTAAAATACCCCAAAAACCATACTAAAAAGCTTGAAGTTTTTCCAATAAGGAAATAAGGTTTTAAATGAAGGAAACCAATATGGATTAGACTTAATTTTAGAAGGATCACAGAACAACACTATAAAACATGGTTTGGAAGTAGAGTGAAGCTGTAAGCAACAAAACTAACAGAGCCTTAAAAATAAGAAATGGTTTATACCATCAAACTCCCAGTCGTAAACATCTAGGACTTTATTCTTTCTTCACAAAGGAAAATGAATGAAACTAGCAAAACAATACTAATGGTTTAAAGCCTGCTGTAAAAGTTAACTGGTGATGATAACCAAAGAAATGCAAATAAGCAATTTTAAGATACTAACATATGTTAAACCCACTAAAGTAGCATTAATGTAGTAGTGCCATTGGTACATTCTTTCATTACTGCTGGTAAAAGTTGGTAAAGGGTTTCTGAAAACCAGTATAGCAACATGCAGTGAGACCCACAATAATGTTCATATTCTTTGACTCAATTCTACTTCTAGAACTTTATCTCAGTGGAATAATTTTAAGAAACAAAGATACATGTATAAAGATTTCACTAAAGCATCTGACATAAAAGCAAATGGAAAAATCCAACAACAGAGCAATGCTGAAATAAACCTATACAGCAACAATAAAATATCATTGAGCCTTTTTGTTTTTTTGAGACAGGGTCTTGCTATGTCACCCAGGCTGCAGTGCAGTGGTGCAATCTCAACTCACTGCAGCCTCGAACTTCTGGGCTCAAGCAATCCTCCTGCCTCAGCCTCCCAAAGTGTTGGGATTACAGATGTGGGCCACCACACCCAGCCTCGTGTAGCAATTTAAAAATAATTGGAAATAATGCATAGAAACTGGGAGGAAATAAATTCTTATGACAATTAAAACAAAATACAAAATAGTGTCACTACAGTTATTAGCTAGTTAAGATACATGCACATGGAAGTTAAGGCACAAAACTGAAAATACCTGAAATATGTAGCATCATGGGTTATTTTAAAGCAAAAAACATTACCTCAGTGGAATAACTTCTGAGGGAAATGTGACAACATTTAGGTAGGATTTTCAAATTGTACTCATATTTGGTTTAGAATCTGGAGCAGTTTCTAAATAGGGTGACTCTAAATGGTTCTATTGCTACTTCAGTTACTAGACTAAAGGGTCCTTGCAGGCTGGGGCTGTTCATTCATACTGGACTTTCCACAGTCCCTACAACAATGCCTCTCCACACTGCAAAAATTCAATAAACAGCTGCTCAACAAACAATTCAATAGTTCTTTTGGGAGCCACTGGAAGACATAGGCAGATAAGGAACAAAGAAAACAGGAAAAGAGGAAAGAAGACTTTGAAAAAACTAAAAGGAAAAAGGTCAAGACAAACAGTGTGCCACCTGACCTTCAACATTAATCAAATCTCTCAATCTCTCTCTCTCATGTCTCTGTCTCTGTGTGTGTGTGTGTGTGTGTGTGTGTGTGGATTTGCATGAACTTCTGAGTCACATGACTTAATGTTTACGCAAACCTAAAAACGAGATTTTTTAAAAATGCTACAATTACAAGTAAACTGAGGTGACAAAAAGAAGTGGAATGATTTCTAAACCTGTTTTCTCTTCATGTTGCCCTCAAATCATCCGGCCTTGTTCTTTGGCTACTTATATATAAGGTGGGTCAGTTACTCACCTTATCCCTATCTAGATCAAGATAAGTTTGGGAAATGAGATGGAAACAGCTCAGAGTATTAAGAAAGTCTCTGAAAGTAGCTGGCATTTGCTTAGAAGTTAGAGGTGCAAAATCAAAGACATCTATACTCTTTAGATGAAGATGATACATCTTCACACAATTCAGTATATAACCAAGGAATATCTTTGAGAATTGGCCATATAATGCCATCTTTCGAGCTTCATGTAAATAAGAATCAAACACAAAGTAAGCTAATGGAGTATAATCTTAAATTTTCAAAGGTATTTCATCCTGCTCAATTAGCATAAAGTTTTAACAAGAAAACCAAGTCAGATGACCTAGTGTAAAAAAAAGTCTTAAGAATTCTTAAAAAAAAAAAAAAATTTTCTTTATTTCCAAATATGCCCTAAAACAACAGTACTCAAAGTATGATTCAGGGACACCTGGGTCCAAGAACCTTTCAGGGGATCTGTGAAATCAAAATTATTTGTATAATAGTACTAAGATGTTCCTTGCCCTTTTCTCTTTCATTTCCTCTGACTATACAGTGGAATTTTCCAGAGGCACATGACATGTGATATCACAACAGACTAAAGGCAGTCTGGTCTGTATGCGAATATGGCTCACCTATTAAACCAAACATTAAAGAGACTTATAAAAAAAATATAAAGCAATGCCACTCTTCTCATTTTTCTTTTTTTTTTTTTTTTTTTTTAAGAGACAAGGTCTCACTATGTTGCACAGGCTAAACCTGCACTCCTGGGTTCAAGTGATACTCCTGCCTCTGCCTCCTGAGTAGCTGGGATTACAGGCATGCGCCACCACGCCCGGCTAATTTTTTTATATTTTTAGTAGAGAAGGGGTTTCTCCATGTTGGTCAGGCTGGTCTCAAACTCCCGACCTCAGGTGATCCACCAGCCTCAGCCTCCCAAAGTGCTGGGATTACAGGCATGAGCCACCATGCCCGGCCCCTTAATAATTTTTAAAGGATTCAGACACCAAGTATGTTGAAAACAACTGCCCTAAAACATCCTTAGTACCTACCAAAGAAGTACTCAGTTTCCAAAAGGATAATTTTAGACACCTAAAATAACTTAATAAAGAGCCTAAACGTTAAGTTTCTTCTTAGCACTCCTAGTACCAGAAAAAGTTCTACAAAGTTGCATAGTAATGAAAATCCCCAATGTGGAAAAATCTATTATACTCTTCAAATGAATTCTACTTCAATTTAATAGACATAGATTGACTACGTTGTGCTACACACTGGAGGCATAATCATTAAGATAAATATTTAAAAGGGGAAGAGTTAAACTGGGGACGGTGGCTGCCTATAATCCCAGCACTTTCAGAGGTCAAGGCAGGAGGATTGCTTGGGTCCCGGAGTTCAAGACCAGCCTCGACAACACAGTGAGACCTCATCTCTACAAAGTTTAAAAATAAAAAATAAATGAAAATGAAAAAGAGGAGTTAAAAGGCAGTCTGACTTCATGGAAATCTTAATCTTCTAAGGCAAATGTGGACAGTCATTTTCCAGATATATTAACGTCTGATGTGACTTTTTTTTTGGGGGGAGGAGACGGAGTCTTGCTCTGTCACACAGGCTGGAGTGCAGTGGCGCGATTTTGGCTCACTCCAAGCTCCGCCTCTCAGGTTCACACCATTCTCCTGCCTCAGCCTCCTGAGTAGCTGGGACTACAGGCGCCCACCACCAGGCCCAGCTACTTTTTTGTATTTTTAGTAGAGATGGGGTTTCACCGTGTTAGCAGGATGGTCTCAATCTCTTGAACTCATAATCTGCCCACCTCAGCCTCCCAAAGTGCTGGGATTACAGGTGTGAGCCACTGTGCCAGGCCTGATTTGACTTTTTAAATTAAACTTGTTTCAATTACCAATTATTTTTTATCTAATGTAAAAATAATTTAACTTTTTTGATAGCTCAGGGTAACCACCAGAAATAGCAGTTTTTATACTATCGAATAGATGAAGTACAAAGTATGATAAATACATCTGTCTTCCCATCTCAGCTAGGGAAAATACAAGATTGCATGCCTTTAACTTGAGGTGCTCTATAACACATCCTAGGCCAGGCAAGCATGTTATGTCCTCCTACACTTGTGCTATGTTTCAGAGTTCAGATTTTTTCAAATTTTAAAACATTTACTAATTAAGCATCTCTCATCTAGAAGTCCAAAATGTTCCAACAAGCATATCCTTGTGCATCATGTCGGCACTGTTAAGTATCAGATTTTGGAGCATTTCAGATTTTCGGATTAGTGATACTCAACCTGTAGTAACTTTCAGTCCAGGTCAGGAAGAAGCAGCGGCAGGAATCTTTTGCTTGCCCTTTCCTACCATACCCAAACATCAGTCTCAAGGCCACTGCATTCATCTCCCCTTTAATTTCAGTCTTCTTCCAAAATATTCAGAAGAAAATGTTTACAAAGAACCAACTGTTAGAGCTGTACATCTCTACAACTGCAATGCTGACTTAAGTTAGGAGAAAGCCCCTCCACCTTCAACTGGTACACAAAACTGTGGCTACTTTACTGAATTAGATTGTATCCATCCTACCAGCTCATGGACAACAATCCAGAAGAGACTTTAAAATGTATTTTAACTACTCTGGCCATGAAAAGTGACCCAATTCTTCACTAATTCCCATCAAAATGACAACCATGTGTTATACATCCAAAATGCTATAACCCTGAACAATATTTACTGAAATAAAATCTCAGCCTTATAGTTTTATCTGCACACCCACATTTCTCCTAGTAACTGCTGATTTTACAGCTGAGAAAATAAAACTAAGAAACTAAGTTAACGAGGACACACAATGTTGATAAGCACTAGTACTGGGATTTAATCCTTTTTTTGTTTGTTTCTGCTTTAGTCCAATGCTCTTTCCAGTAGATCAGAATTGCCTAACTTCATCAAACATTTCCACTCTCAAATGGGCAAGGAGCCAGGGGGAAGGTCAGGTCCAAGTTCCCTAACAAGAATTTCTGGCACACTGCTCAGTGTTTCACAAAACTACATTTTAGTTCCTCTGACATATTTATAATTTTTCAAGAAAAAATATATTCACCTTCAACATTTTTTTATTTGCAGTGTTCTTGCCACAGTCTCTCCTTAGCTGTTCACTCATCGCTTGCAGCTCTCGTCCAAAGTGGATCATTCTTTCTATGGCGGCCTGACTTCCTCCACACAACTGGCGTCTCAACTGACTTGAATCAACTTCTGTAAGAAAAACAGACAAGTATTTTACTACCTTATGGAATGGAGTATAATGAGGACATGAACATACATTTCTTATAACATTTTGTACATTTAGTAACTATTCCCTAATATTTCAACTAAATATGCAGATTGTTAAAAATTCATTTTTAATATGAAACTGCAGCTAAAAGATATACTTTATTTAGCTCTCAAGAGTCTAGGATCCAGTATTCAGCATGTAGTTGAGAGGGGACAACCTTTCAGTGTTACAGGGTACTTATGTCAGAAAAAAATTTTAGAAAAAGTGTAATTCCCTAAAACTACATTAAGCAACATTTAAAAAAAAAAAAAAAAAAAGGAAAACTGTTAATAATGCCACTTAGGCTGCCTTAACTGACATAGTAGAGATGTAATAACATGTTCCTGAAAGCTAAGAAAAGCTAAATGACTACAATAAAAATACAGAAGACAGCATATTATACTAACTGAAAAGATTAAATGCACTTTTAGAAAAATACCACTTTGAGAAAATAATTTTTTTTTTTTTTTTTTGGATGGAGTCTCACTCTGTCACCCAAGCTAGAGTGCAGTGGTGTGATCTCAGCTCACTGGAACCTCCGCCTCCCAGGTTCAAGCAATTCTCCTGCCTCAGCCTCCTGAGTAGCTGGGATTACAGGCACGCGCCATCATGCCTGGCTAATTTTTCTATTTTTTAGTAGACATGGGGTTTCACCATATTGGTCAGGCTGGTCTCAAACTCCTGACCTTGTGATCTGCCCGCCTCGGCCTCCCAAAGTGCTGGGATTACAGGCATGAGCCACCATGCCCAGCTAAGAAAACAGTTTTATATATCTTGATTGATAAAATAACTTAACTGTATTACTTATAAATCATTAATAAGGTAATGATGATGATGATGATGGTTAATATTTCCCAAGCACTTTGTGCTATTAGCTTTTTGGGTTATTCATTTACTTTCACAATAACTTATCAGGTCGTTATTATACCCATTTTACAGATGAAGAAACAGACACAGAGCAGTTAAGTAATTTTTCCAAGGTCACACAGCTAGTAAATGGCAGTTGCAGAAATCAAATCTATGTAATCTGGCTATAGAACTCCTTCTCTTTATCACTGTACTTAAATTACTCTTCAGAAACTGAGGTGGCTGATATTGAAGAGTAAAATAAAGCTGCATTTCTTTTTAAAAAACAATTTTAGTAATACCGCTCAATCTCAAAATAATAAGAAATCTAACATTGCCATGGAATTCCAACAAATAAATGAAAAAATGTATTCCAACAAATAAATTTTCACTCTCCATTTGATGGGATAGTTTGCTGATGGGACAGGCAATTTACTACGTAAGTTGTCTACAAAATAAAATTATGCATGCTAATGTGTCTTGGAGCCACATAATTTTGTTGTTGGTGGTGGGGTTTTTTTTGGTGAGGGAGGTCATACTTAAGCACCTACTATATACCAGGGATAGTACTATGCATAGTCACACAGGTTTACATTAAACCCATTTAAGAAATACTGATTAGAATTTGTAAAATCATCTACCCATTTGGCCTTACTGACTATACTGACATAAATATAAGAAGTTTTATCATCTCCAACCTAAAATAGCCTAGAGGCTCAACACCAGTAAGTCAGTACTGCTGCATTAGCGACAGCACTAAACCTGAGCCTAAGCAATTCAGCAAGAAACACTGCCTGTAGCTGAAAGGTAACTCTACTTTCTCTAGCAGCCCACTCAAACAAGAGTTTAAGTGCTATGCATTACTGTCAAGTCCTACAGCACATACATCTTTAAATCTGGTTTATGCTCATCAGCTGTGAATCAGTACAAGTAAAAACATAACCTTGTAGCCATCATTTTTTATTAAAAATGTAAGAAATATCACTGCAGACCCATTTCGGTGTCACAATCTTCCATTTCGTGGTCATGTTTAGAGCTACCATTTAGGAAACCATTGGATGAAGTTTCTCCAACTCCATTGGAGTAGTGATCTGTTTCCATGTCTACATCATTACTGAAAACGAAAAAACAAACCTAATTTTAGAAATATCATACTTGCAGCTTAGTTTAAATCACTACTGAACTACATAGCCTACAAATAAACTTCTTAAGGCAATAGAAATCTGCAAAAAAGGTATTTAGTTAAATCTTCAACGTATTCAAAGCCAAACATGTCGCTGACTTTTAACAAATTTGTACCCCTGGAGATAAGGGAGGAAAAAAAGTACATATGCTAAAATGTAGTGGTTTTATGACTTTACATCAATATGGAGAAATCATACTTCCGCACAATCCTATTACTTTTCAAACTCAGATCTGTACGTCTTCGTTAATCAACTGCTGCCCCACCAACTCCCTAGCCAGCCCTCTCCCCCTAACCCCAGCACTGATTTCCAGTATGTAAGGGGAAAACCTCACTCTCAAAACAAATACATCTCACTCCTGGAACCCACTTCACCTCGTTCCGGACCTCATACTCAATCCACTCCTAGATTGTTTTTAAATAGCATTCTGGCATTTGTCCTCCCTACTTAAAAATATACATTCTTTCAACGGTAACTGATAACTTAAAAAATGACTGAGCTTCATTCTCTCATCCCTTTTCACCACAGACACTGTTTCTCTCTCACAGGCTTTCTTATTGGCTAAAGTATTGCTGAATCTTAATTTTTAAACTGATGTCCTGGAGAGTTTCCAGTTTTCACTCATTCCACTCAATGAATATCTATCTGCCAATAACTATATTTGCACGTATTTAAGCTGTCAATGTATGTCCTTCAGAACCATCTGCACTCTTATAAGCAACAACTTAAATATCTAATCTTTAGGATTTAGCCTATGAAGGTCTAGGTAATAATTATACAATCTAGAAGTAAACACTCGATGAAATTTTAGGTAATGCTTAGATAAAAACGACATTTCTCATTACAAAAGCAATATATATTCATTTGTAGAAAAAAAAATACAGATGAGCGAAAACCACTATGCGTAATACCACCAGAGGTAACAAATTCTAACACCTTGGGGGTGTGGTGTGTGTGCATGCATACACTCCTGTTGTAAAATTGTTAAGGTAAAAAAAACACACAAGAGATCTAGGGAAAAGGGGGATATGGCCCTACGACTCCAGAGCAGACTTACTCAACCAGGAAAGCTTGTTTATAATCTTAACAAACTTCGAAAATTGATAAGAAAAACCAAACTTTAAAAATAAGAAAATCCTTACCATCAAAGCTTTCAGTGGCCTTTTAAAAAATACTAAACTTTTTTTTTTTTTTTTTTTTGATAACTCAGTTTAGTATTTGAAAGGAACTCATTTATTTAACACACATTTAAGAGCCTCTGAGGTATGATCCCTGTTAGGTGCTAAGGATATTATGAAACAGCCTCTGCCTTCCTGTAGCAAACAACCTATAAAAAGCTAATTAAGTTATTATACTACAGAGTAATTATGATCAGTACTATGATGAAAGTTAATCACAAAACATGACACATTTGATGGGATGTAAATCAAGGAAAACATCCTGGAAGAACTGACATCTGAACTTGAATTATCTCTGCCTGGACAGAAGTTATACTGGAGGTGAGGGATGGCAGGAAGAAGAGCATTTCAGATGGTGGGCGGCATCAGGGAAAAAACACAAGTTTGCAAGTCAAATCCTGAAAAGCAGCCTCAGCTCTGCAACTTACTAGCTACTAATAATTGACCTTAAGAAAAAAAAAAAGTCATTTACTTTTCTGATATCCCGCTCTACATCTGTAAAATGGTTTAAATAGTTAATACTATCTTTGCCTACTTCACAGTAAGGAAAGCCATTACCAACTACAAAATAACTTATAGCTTAAGGCAGTTAAAAATTTTACTTTCTTTCCGTTTTATACTGCAGACAAAGGAGGATGTTGCGTCATCAGACCCTTCCGTTAAGCCTGCTTCCCTGAACTCAGGTAATAATAGATCTGTTTAGCAACTTCCTGCTGTGGGGATAGTATTCAAGAGAAAAACTCACAAATTGACTGCAATCTTACCCTCAAACATTGGCAGAAGCCTTGATCAATGATAAAGTACCAATGCATTTATTATAAAGCATGATGAAGTACTTAACTTTTTAAATTTCCATCTATTTTTAAACTATAATATTTTGATTTTACATTTTCCAATATATCATCTCTGCTGTGAAAGACAATTTTTCTGCTGTTCTCATACACTTTTGTGGTTCTCTATTATAACTTGTATCAATCACACACACTATTACTTCAGTAAATTTTTGTCATGTGTGACAGACAACCCGGAAATTGAGATTAATCTCCCAATTTTCAAATACAGATTTTTTTTTTACATACACTCCTTTCTGCAAAATCATATTTCCATTAAGATTCCATGCTAAAAGTTAGGCTCTCTCTCCTTTAATAAGAAAATGTTGCACTGATGACCATTTCCTGAAAATGCAATGTAACCAACTGGTTTGTTATAGAACAAACCAATATTAAATTGACCCAGTCCTGGATGATTTGGGCAGGGTGAATTCACAATAATTTGCTATTGCACAGTAGTATTTAATTCAAATAATTTCACTTCATGAACTTTTAGGTTTCATAAATATTAAACCTGAGTATGTCAAGGGTCATAGTACACTGACTGAGATATCATCTTTCAAACCTCTTCAAAGTCAGACACCCTACCTAGCAGAATGTTTGGTGCCCAACAAATCCTCAAAACCATCCTCACACCAATGTTTACTAAATGACTTAACCATCTGCTATATGCAAGCTACTTAAAGGCAGGCTTTCAAAAAAGATTATTTGTAAAGTTAGTTTTGAACTTGGAAAACATTCTACACATTTACACCAAAAAAACTCACACACAGAGAAAAAATTAGTTGTAAATTTATCTTATGTCACCGTTCAATATGCTACTGTGTCTTAACTACTGTGAAAACATAACAAATGGCATTTATGTGATCATTTGTATAGCTCTGTGGCTGGCAGGAAGACAATGCATGAAGCCCTGAATTTGTCCTTATAACTTTACTAGAGGGAAGAGGGTAGTAGAGAAGAGGAAGAAACTAAGGAAAGAGCTCATGTGCATAGTAGGAGACTAAAAAGCTTTGGGGAACTGACTCCCTACCCTTTTATTCTCTGGGGGCTTAGGAACTCCTAGAGCCCCTCTGTGGGTCACATAATTCAAGTTCTTTCAAAATTATTACAATGATTACACCTATAACTAGGTTGCATATATTAATGCAGAAGTCAGTGAAATTACTTACCTGGTGAAGTTATTAACTTGCTGTGATCTTGACATATTTATACTGTTCAGTTCTGGTACATTCAAATTGGATGACTGGTGTTTATTACTATGGCAATATGATTGATGTGCTTTATTTGATATTACACCATTACTACAACTTTCAAAACCTGAAGAAAAAGATACCACGTAGAAACAGAAACAAACACTAATTTATTAACACGGTTGTAAACAAGTCTCCATGTTCATTTTGTATTAAGACTTCTAGAACGTAGGAGAGTCAATGGATGATGTAAACAGGTAACTTCTTTGAAAGGATACTAAGAATACTTAATTGTGAGATCTTAATTATTACCTCATCTAACATTTATTGAAGGCTTAATTACACATCTCATTTAATCCTCAAAATCCCCCTAAAATGGCAATATTATGATCATCCTGATTTTATATATGAATACACTGAGGCTCAGAATTTATCCAAGCCTGAAGTGACTGTATGATATTCAAGAGGAGTAGTGGCTAAGAACAGACATGGGAATCACACTTGTTGTAAAGAGTGGTGATGTAAATAAACTGAGAGTAAGTAATGCAGAAAAGAGTATAAATTGAAATAAGAAAAAGCAATGGTGTTACTTCATGAAAGGAAAGGAGACACTATCTGACTTGTTTAAGAATGTTAAATGTACAAAGATAACATCTTGAGAAATGCAGAATTAAAGAGATGGGCAAACAGAAGACTGAGAAGCATCAGAAATAAATCTGTGGCTGGGCACGGTAGCTCACACCTGTAAGCCCAGCACTTTGGGACGCTGAGGCAGGAGCAGCGCTTGAGGCCAGGAGTTTGAGACCAGCATCAGAAACATTGCGAGACTCCAACTCTTTAAAAAGAAACAAAAACAAAAACAAAACCAAAAAAACCTGTAGAAGTGATGTCACAAAAGCCAACAAAGGAGAGAATTTTAATTAAGAGAAGGCCCAAAGTCACAGAGAGTTAGACTGGTGAGCCAAAAAATGGATGGGAGAAAATGAACTAGGCAGAGCTGACTTTTGCAAGAGGCTTGGTTGGGAAAGGTTGGGGGTAGGGGGAGGGGAGGGAGGCAGGGGCAGCCCAGCTAGATGTGGTAACCAGTGGCATAAGATATCACAGCCAGATCACCTTTAAATTTATATTTTATTAAAACACACAATTACCTTTTCACTATTAAAAATCAATAATTTAATTCCAGTGATTACTCATTTTGAATGCTGACTTTCATTTAGGAAGGTCTGCTAATAACCTACTTTCAGAAACAGCTGTTCTTCAAGTGACTTCCTGGTACTGAGAACATGTCAATCTGAACCTACAATTTTTCACCCAGAAAAATCTTAAGTATACACATTTGAAAACAGCTACAAAGGAAACATACAGATTTTCTGAGACAGATGGAGTGTCGCTCTGTCACCCAGGCTGGAGTGCAGTGACGTGATCTCAGCTCACTGCAACCTCTGCCTCCAGGGTTCAAGCAATTCTCCTGACTCAGCCTCCCGAGTAGCTGGGACTACAGGCACCTGCCACCATGCCCAGCTGATTTTTGTATTTTTAGTAGAGATGGGGTTATCACTATGTTGGCCAGGCTGGTCTCAAACTCCTGACCTCGTGATCCGCCCACCTTGGCCTCTCGAAGTGCTGGGATTACAAGTGTGAGCCACCACGCCCAGCTGGAAATATACAGATTTTCAAAAGGAAAAAGGTTTAAGATTATAAAGAGGAAAAAATCTAAAAATAATGTCATAAGTTAAATCTCACCTGAAAAATGTGCAGTGCTTCCTTTGCCTGATGCTAAATTGTGGATATTCATTCCATGGCTGGGGCTCATACTTGGACTACTAAAAGGTCGAGGACTAACAGGATAACTGTCTTGAGACTTTGGACTTCGGCCTCCCAAACATCGTACTTCACTATCTGTACCATTCACCATTTCTATAAACTGACGCACTCTAAAGGAGAAAAGAAAAATTTACTTAGACATAATCTTCAAATGGCCTTTTGTTTATTTAATAGCAACAGATTTCTAAAAATATTTTTAAAACTTTGATTTATCAGTAGGATTGGTCTTTAGATAGTAAGCTAAAAATACTAAATATGGTGTCCTATACTTTATTGCTTAGAATTTTAGAATTTCCACAAAAATGAGAGTATAATGTAACAGACACTATAATAATATTACCCTGTTTAATCAGGATTTACTAAATGGATATTTACCTATAAGAAGATATGAACCCCATTTTTTTGGCTACAAGTAATTTAATCAAAATAACATTTGCACTTGGTAGCAAATCAAATTGTGCCTAAGGACATGATTTTATGTATATATGATACATATAAAGCGTAGCCTTTCTCCCCACCTGTCCCATTCCCAACCTCTTAACCAAAATGGGCCTCATTTAAAATTCTTACTCTAAAGCAAAACAATTCTGTCATTTGACTTACAAAGGATACCTGTTGCTTAACAAGTTGAAATCTGAAGCTCAGTAACATCTCATTTTTGAAGTAACAAAGATTCATAAAACCAATTAAAATGTCAAATCAGGATGGCTATTATTAAAAAAAAATAAGTTAAACACAGAATTACCATATGATCCAGAAAGTCCACTTCTGGGTATATAACCAAAAAAATCTAATGCAGGGACTCAGATATTTGTACACCTATGTTCGCAGCAGAATTATAACAGCCAAGAGGTAGAAGCAAACTAAGTGTCCATCAGTGGATGAATGGATAAACAAAATGCAGTATTATCCAAACAATGGAGTACAATTCAGCCTTTAAAAGGAAGAAAATTCTGATACATGCTACAATAAAGATGAACCTTAATGCTATTACACTAACTAAAATAAGCCAGTAATGAAGAATAAATACTCTGATTCTACTTATATGAGTAGTCAAATTCATAGAGGCAAAATGCAGAATGGTGGTTTCCAGGGGCTAGGGGGATGAATGGATGGTTAGTGTTTAATAGAGAGTTTCAGTTTGGGAAGATGGAGAAGTTCTGGAGTAGGATGGTGGTGATGGTTGCACAATGATGTGAATGTAAAAAATGGTAAATTTTATGTATATTTTACCACAATTTTTTAAAATGCCAGAGAGATGAAATGTAAGGTACTTTTGAGAAGGAAAAATAGATACCCATCTTCTAAATAAGATTTTCACATTTTTAAGCACATAAATAGAATCATAAAAGCAAATACATAGCAAAAGACACCTTCTGCTTATGGTCCTTAACACAAAAGTATTTTTCATAACATGTTACTTAAATGACATTACAAAATTGTATATATTTGAAAAAGGAAAAAAACTAAAATTACAAAAGCATGAAAATGTCTTTTATTACATAACATGAGAAATATTTATAATATATAACAAATATAGCATTTTATGATGCAAACTCACTTTAATGTGAAAAGGAGATTAGGATTTCTTTCAAGTAAACTTGGGTATAACTGTTGTGTTGTTTCAATGGCTTCTCCCATTCTTCCTGCTAATACCAATTTCTGAATTCCTATTCAGTAAAAGAAAGCAAACAATTAATTTTTACAAAAGTAGATAAAACATAAACTTAGTGGACCTCAGAAAAGAGTTAGTAAGAAATCTTTAAATAAATTATGATTAATTTCAATTTCTTTCTCTAACATCACAGTTTCCATTAGGCAATCCAGGAAACATTTCAGACATACTAGAAAATTAGAAAAACAAGTACTGTCACAAATTTTTTTTAAAAAATCACAAACATACAAGTAATATAGTTAAAATACCTATTAAGCAATATTGAAGTTTCAAACACTGAGATTAAAAAGACTGTTTAAAGGGATACTAAAATGCCTTATCAAACATAACCTTCTGAACAAAGGACTAAAAAATGCTAGCTTTTGAGTAAGATTCCAATTTAACAGACTCACTGAGAATTCACTTGATCTGATATTTGTTAAATTAGATGATGAGGATACAAAATGAGTAAGTGATCTCTGTTCAACAGAGCTTATTAAAATAGTAGAAAAGGACAGCACACAATTAACTACAACACAATGTAATCAGTGCTATTACAGCAATTTGACCTATGAAATAGTTGTTTTCATCCATTAATTTCACCCATCTATTTTGTTTTCATTATACTCTTGTCAAGTCATACCCACCCTGATGAACAAACAGCACCAATTTTAGGATGGCTAACTATAGACCAGTTATGCTGACTTGCCATTGTTATACAGAACCTGTTTTATCTCTGGCCACACAGGCCAGCACTAGGATCAAAATAATAAATACTTATGATCAATACTGTATTAGATAGCCATTTAAATTCAAAGATATTTACATTTCTTTCACATATTATCTCCTCCAACTAATCAGGACTACTTTATTATTATTTTTAAATCTTTTTATTAAATGTTCATTTCCTGAAAGCTTAAGAAAACATTTCTTTTAAGAAAAAAATGGTAAAGACATTCCTTCCAAAAATTTCTGTAAAATCTCTCTAGAATTAGAATTCTGACATAGTCCTATGTGAATTTTTAAACTGACCTTCAAAAATGTCAGTGAAAATAAAATTCAGAGGCATCCATTTTAAATTAATATATTTGAAATTTTTTAATTAAAAAAATAAAATTTCTAAAAATTAAAGTAACCAAATCTATAATCTGAAAACAAATGTTAGCCATGCACCACAGTGTCCTTACTTTGTCTATTCTTAATGGAAGCTAATTCTTCTAGAACGGTCTGGTCTGTAGATCTGGCAAAGGCCTCTGCTGTGGCACAGTACCCATGGTGGACTAAATAAGATGAAACCATTCTTAAAATAAAAAGAAGAAACATACATCTTTTAGTGAAGAGAATACATGCTTCATACTACAATTTATACAAACAAAATCTACTCTGGTGTTATAAAAACGAACCTATTTCCTTGAAACAAGGCGTTAAGAACCTCACCTTTAAAGTAAGCTTTTGAAAAACATCATTTTGTTCTATTCATGTACTATTTTCGAAAAGATAACTGCAAATGCTATGTTGAGACTACTCTCCCTAAAATAAATATTACTTGAGAATCAAGGACATTAAGTGACCTTTTCTTTGATTCTTGGACTCTCATTACCCCCAGGTCCCTTCCTATCTTATTATTCAGCCCTACTAACCATAATTTCTATTTTGACTTTATCATATGACTTATTCCAGTATTGCTGGCATTCTGTAAAATAACCAACTTTAAAATAAAAGATTAAATCTTAATGTTCCAGAGTTCAATCATCTTCTTTATACACCGGTTAAATGAAATGGGATCACAAAGTATGTACAGAATACTAAGGTGAATCCAGAGAGACAATCTTCCAGAACATGTCTGTAAGTGTACTACTAATTAAAAGAGGAATCAGCCTTCTAATCTAAATCTATTACTATGGTTTTACCCAAGAGATTTATCAAATATGATTTACATGTAAGTGACACATTTCCAAGACAATAATCTTTTAAAAAGGTACCAGGTAGTCAAAACATATACTTACATCTACCCACAAGATGTGGTTAGAAAAACTGGTGATGCAACAATATTCACCCAAATATCTGTTATCTCCAAACATTCAATTTTTAAACTTGCCTCCACCTGACACTACTAAGGGCCAGTTAGAAAATGGTGGGAAGCAGTGGTTCACCAGGAGGAGACTGAGGCGAAGAGCGGAGGGAGGAAAGGGGGAAAAATGTCTAAGAAACAGATCTGCACCTTATTTTACCCAATTGTTCAAATTAACTTAAGGGGGAGGGGACCTTTTCGAATGGACTTCTCAAGAGTTCATGGTGAACATCAAGTCAGTGAAGAAGTGGGTGGAAGGATCCTGGTTGTAAGGTTAAGATAAATGTTTTCTACTATCTTGCCATGATGCTCAGTGGTAGGCATTTTCAGAGCATTAAAACAGTGTGGCCCCAGAACAACCCATTCTAGCTTCAGTTCATGGTGACTATAGGACTCTGCATCAGGGTTGTCTATTCTCAACTGGGCTGGACAAAAACTAGTGTCCAGTCTCTGTAATACAGATGATAATAGCTCCAGGGACGAAGTGTGCTTTCAGAGTCATCATCATGTCTCCCAATCACTTCCTTTTCTAAAAAATACCCCCAACATTTTATTACAATTTTAAAGTTAAGAATATTCAAAGCAATTATAAGGACATTAAAGATGAAATGTGTTGGACCAACTGTATCTGAAAGTCTGCTATTTTCTTGACCTGGATTATAATAGTGAAGAGAACTTTTTAAATTTAATGGTATTTATTTAAATTTTAAGTCTATACTTAACTACTGCTGATAGTTCAGATATTAAGAGCTTGGACACAGCCAAGTTCATGTCCAAAAACCACAGATCCTGATTATAAAATCTAGATTATCTCTCAACTTTATCTTCTGCATTAACATTATTAAAAGTTAAACTGTATAACCTACAGAAATCATTAAATCCTATTACTAAGAATAGCAAATGAATTAACCTAGCCTAGGTGACCTAACATCATTTTATTTCCTTCATCAAATTAATTCAGACTGAAATACAATCCGTATGTGTGTCAAACAATTGTTTTTAATTTGTTTAAATAGTGGAGTAAATTACTTTTTGTTGAGAGATTAAAATCAAT
The DNA here is from genome assembly GCF_028885655.2 of Pongo abelii. Classification (NCBI taxonomy): domain Eukaryota; kingdom Metazoa; phylum Chordata; class Mammalia; order Primates; family Hominidae; genus Pongo; species Pongo abelii. The sequence continues at coordinate 13,576,327 of NC_071990.2, forward strand.
AATATAATAGATATGTCAGTATACAAATTAGTGGATTAAAAACCTTCCATGGATACCAACAGAATAAATGTCTTATAAAAAATATATTCTGAATAGCATCAATTCAAATTTCTTCGCTCTTACTTTTGTATCATGGTCTGCCATTCTCCTTCTCGATCTCCGATAGGAAATCGATCTATCTGTGCCTGGATTTTGGTTCTCCACTCCCGCATATAGTCTTCTATATCAAACACAAAAGGATGTTGCCCAAAATTGGCATCGACCACTTCTCCTGGTGTTTGAAGCCCCACAGTAGGATACAAATTTGGCTGTAAGATAACATATTTCATTAAACGTCTATACATTTTATGTTAGATTTAATAATTCTTTTAATGTTATATTTAAAAGAATAGAACTATAAATTTACTTCATATTTTAAAATCCCAATCAAAATATTAGAAGGCTAAAACAAATGATCTAAAATATATTATATGTTAGATGAAAAAATATCACTTCCTGCAATTTAATCATCAAGAAAAAACAAAGAGACCCAAGATCTCTATTTTATTTATTCAGGGACAACGTTGTATTATACCATGTGGCATTATGCTACTAATATATGTGGATGTAATTCTTGTTCTAAGATTATGTCATATAGTAGTTACAGAAATTCAAATATAAACACATAACTCAGGTTTATCCCAGAGTTTATATATGATACATTTCTATAAACTGCATGTTAAAGCTAGTTATCATAAAAGTATAATCTCAGCTAGTCTGGCATTTAATAGCTTAAATTTACTATTTTCATTCTGTACATCTGGGATGCCTAACTTTACAAAGGGAAGGGGATAAGACCTTAACTATAAGCAAAACACAGTGCCATGAAGAGTGGAGATTCTCTATACTTAAAAAAAAAAAAAAAACCTCAAATATACGTATTTCAAGGGAGGAAAAGAATGAATCTGAATATACCCAAACTCAGAAATGCATTCAGGTACACTCCATGGTTTCAAGGTTAATCAAGATGAAAAAGTGATAACTTCAAGTAAACAAAATAGAGGAGTCATTCTTTTGGCTATGTCACTAATTGGTTGTTACATCTAAAGGGAGAATGAGTTTCTGAGTGGCTACTAAATGCCAGGGTTTAATCATAATTCTGTGAGGCCACTATTATTATTTCTACTACAAAGACAGAGAAAATGAGGATTCAAGGTTAAATAACTTGCTCATGGTCGTTCTGCTAACAAATGGCAGAGATGGAATCAGAGATGGAATTGGAACACAAGTTTGTCTGATACCACATCCAAAACTGATTTTTCCTCTTGCAACTCCAAATCCTACCATATTTTCATTTTCTGTATTTATGTCTTATATCTTTCATAGTTATAACAAGTATTTTTCAGTACAAAACAAGGTAAAGATCAAGAGCAGATAATTTCTGTGTGAATATAAGATGTTAAATAGATTTCACAGTAAAATGCAAAGAGGGTGTGTTTAAAAACAACCGTTCAAAGCAGAACAAATCAGAAACAAAATGTTATGTCAAAATATCAAAAATATAAAGTACTACTGGATTATGGAAATAAATGGTTTTTAAAGCAAAGTATGCAAATGTACTGATTCTTAATAATCAACAGAGCTAACAAGTTTATAAACTTTTAAGCCAAAAACAGGTGAGATAGTACAGCCTTCCCATTTCACCAATGAGAAAACTGAGACCTAAAGACTTTATAGAAACAGGCCAGGCGCGGTGGCTCACGCCTGCAATCCCAGCACTTTGGGAGGCTGAGGCGGGTAGATCACCTCAGGTCAGGAGTACAAGACCAGCCTGACCAACATGGTGAAACCCCGCCTCTACTAAAAATACAAAATTAGCTGGGTGTGGCGGCGCATGCCTGTAATCCCAGCTACTCGGGAGGCTGAGGAGGGACAATTGCTTGAACCCGGGATGGGGAGGTTCTGGTGAGCCGAGATTGTGCCATTGCATTCCAGCCTGGGCAACAAGAGTGAAACTCTGTCTTAAAAACACAAAAACAGAAACAAAACAAAACAAAAAAACAGAAAAACCACTACAGAGTTATGAGATACTTTACCACGAAAGCATATAAGCCAAAAACAATTGAGTGAAAGATAATTCTGTTCATTAAGCAGTTTATAATGATGATATTCAGTATTGTCTAAATAAAGACACTTTTAAAATGATCTGCTCATCTAAATTTTCTTACAAATTCAGAAAAAATAATTCTATCAACACCATCAAAGACAATCAACATTCATGAATTCTCTGATAAAACTATTTCATAAAAATTTAATACTTCCCTATGACAAAACATGCCACAAATGGCAAAGACAAATGACTCTCTAGAAAAAAAAATCTGCCACACATATGGCAAAATGTGTTTTACAAATATAGAAAAAATTTAGGAGGACAAAGACTACCAATTCAAATTCTTAAAAATGGCAATGAATATGTAGGCCATTTGTAGAAAAAATAAAAATGACAACACATAAACAGAAACTTAATCACACTCAACTTTTTAGATGAACATTTTTAATGCGCACTTAAAAATAAAATCAATTAAAAGTTCAAGATTTAAAAACTTTTGCACATCAGATTAAGACCTGAAAGGCTGAGAATACCCAATGTTGATAAGGGCTGGGGAAATAATCCTCTCATCTACTGTACACAGAAATGTAAACTGACATAATCTTTTAATAAAGAAATCTGGAAAAATCTATTAAAATTGACCAAGTAATTTCACTTGGAAGAGTGTATTCCTACAAAAATAAGTATGTGCAAAGATATGTCTTGTAGCATTATTTGTAACGCAAACAAAATTTTAAAATATTCACAGATACGTGATATTATACCACATTCATCAAATCTCAAAATCTAATAGTAACAAACATCACTATTTTGTGTCTAGGAAAACATAATGCAAATTAAACTCTGACCAGTCATTGATTCTACAGTGCATTCTCATTTCAGAAATACTAAAATATGAAAAAAATGTACATTTTATAATTGATCATTTGTGGTAGTAAGTTAATACAATAAGATGACATAAAGCAGGCAAAAAGAACAGAACGAAAAATGTATATATGGACACAGAAAGATGTATTGTATATGGTATGACCCTATCTTTCATATAAACATTTAAAAAATGAACATACTGACTTATATGTGTTTAGAAAGAAGTCTAAAAGGATATATATTCAAGTTCAAACAACATTATAGCCAAAGAGACTGGGATTATGAAGAACTTCTCTTTTGTACATTTCTGTATATATAAACATTTCTCATTTAAGTATTTAATACTATACTTCTGTAATCTGATATAGATTAAAAAAACTTTTAGTAATATTAAGTCAGTTTTGGCTCACTGAAAAGTAAGTATAATTGTTATACCACTTACTCAACCTTAAAACTGGAGAATTGGGAGGATTAAGGACATAGTCCTTAACTTGCTATATTACAGATTTTAAAAAACGACGGCCTTCAGTGTTTTTTAGTATGTTCACAGAACTGTGCAACTACTGTGATTTAATTGTATAACAATTCCATCACCCCAGAGAGAAACCCAGTACCCATCAGCAGCCACTTCCCATTTCCCCGTTCCCCCTGGCAACCACTAATCTACTTTCTAACTCTATGGATTTGCCCATTCTGGACATTTTGCATAAATGGAACAACAAAATATGTGATCTTTTACGACTGGTTTTTTTTTTTTTTTGAGACAGAGTCTCACTCTGTCGCCCAGGCTGAAGTGCAGTGGCACGATCTCGGCTCACTGCAACCTCTGCCTCCTGAGTTCAAGCGATTCTCCTGCCTCAGCCTCCCGAGTATGGGATTACAGCCACATGCCACCACGCCTGGCTAATTTTTGTATTTTTAGTAGAGATGGGGTTTCACCATGTTGGCCAGGATGGTCTTGATCTCTTGATCTCGTGATCCACCCACCTCGGCCTCCCAAAGTGCTAGAGTTACAGGCATGAGCCACCGCGCCCAGATGACTGGCTTCTTTTATTTAGCATGTTTTCAAGGTTCATCCATGGAGCAGGTGCATTGTCACTGTAGATTTATATGTAATAATGTCTTCTAGAAAAATACTCCCGCCCATGTAGAATAGTACATAGACAGAATAGGTTCTTTATGAAAAGAATAGGAAAACATTTCTATTAACTTGCAAAACATACTTTCAATCTAGAAATTGCTTAAAAGCTAAATGTACACAATATAAATTTATATTCTCAATAGCACAGCTTTGGTCTACATTAGATCTTTTAATAAAAATGACTATACAAATAATGTATCCACAAAAAGTAGATTTCAAGTCAGTGCCCAGAATTCGAAAACAGCATCATTTAAAATGAGAACAGCTACTATAACAAAAGCCTTTAAAAAGCAACAGCCTTCAATGTTTTTTAGTATGTTCACAGAACTGTGCAACTATCATAATTTAATTGTATAATTAAATCCCAAACTGAATTAGTTATACTTAATGTCATTTCTCAAACTGGTGAGGTAAGCTGAGGAAAAAAGACTATTTTGAAAAAAATCTAAGGTTTTCAAAGCTGTATAAACACTTATGTTCCATAACAGGTGCAGAACAATCTAGGTAAACTGGTTTTTCTGCAAATATACTTTCTCTCAGGATTCAATGGTATGCGTAGCTTGTGAGAGATCACAGGTATAGAAGATATAAACACTTCCTTGATGCTTCCTTTAAAAGAAAGAATTGATATGAAGCCTATGGAAGTCCCAGAAGATTTACAGTATTAAAAATGAAAAATACTATACTAAAAGGAAACCTAGAAACCACCACTGTACCCATTGTTACAATGAAGTTGCACATGATCATTGGCTACCTGAGGGAAAAAACATAACTGGTGATTCAAAAGTGGGAGAGAAAATAATCAACATGTCTACAACCAACCAAGCTTTTTCCAAATGATCACCTCTATCTATGAACAAGAAAATGAAAGCTAACAACAACAAAAGCTCATGCTGACTAGTTGGTTTTACATGCTTAGTGCCACAACAGAAAAAAAAAAAAAAAAAAGTCACTGAACCCTTTAACCAACTCCAGATGAAACTTACAGCATTCTCACCAGTCTCTTAACTGTTAAAGACCAAATCAACCCACTAACCAGAATCTGCACCTACACACTCTGCCTGTCCCCACACTGCTCTTCTCAAAAGCCCATCCCCTCAATTACACATCTGTCTACCTCTTTCTATGCTACCCCGACATTTTCATCAGCATGCTCAATCTCCTAACTTAATTTTTTCTTCTACTGCCCCCACTTCCACCACTGGCTACTACTCCATTTCTTTACTCCTCACCATGGCCAAAGTCCTCCAGAGTTATCCACTGCCTATAACTCACCTGTTCCTAAAATCCATTCCAATCAGGATGTCTCCATCCCACGGCTGAAACTTTCTTGTCCAGGTCACCAATGACCTCTACTCTGCTAAGTACAATCGTCAATTCTCAGACCTTATGTAATTTTCAGATCCAATCCATTAGCCATTCTCTTGGTTTTCAGTTGGATTTTGAAAAGAATATTTTTTGTTCCTATTACTTTCGGATTTTTAAAAGTTTAACTCTTTAATCCATCTAGAACTTACTTTACACTTTGTCCTAACAATATGTACTCTTTAAAAAATAATACTAATAAAGACTCATTCCATCACTATTTACTAAATAATGCGGCAGGGTTTTTTTTTTTTTTTGGTTATTTGTTTTTTTGTTTTTTGGTAGAGGTGAGATCTCATTATATTGCCCAAAGTGGTGTTGAACTCCTGGCCTCAAGCAGTCCTCCCACCTCAGACACCCAGAGCCAAATAATGCTTCTTGAAGAGTACTTTTGATCGGTAGGGTTCAAATATTCCTTGGCTTAAAATTATTTTCTATTATAATTTTGATTTCTGTTTTTTCCTAGGATTTTATTAAGGGATATAAATAGTCTATAGATTTGGTATCTATTCTCTACCTCTGAATCTTCCATCATCTCTCTCAAAACATCTCTGAAAATTGGAATGCATTTTATAATTGATGACACCTTACTATGGTCAGGCAGCTGTCATGACACAGCTGTCAATGCCTGCACAGGATCGATTTGTTAAAGAATGAGCTCACTGAAAAACTCTTGGGACTGAGTTGCTTTTCCTGATGAAATTTTTATTTTCGTGATATCGGTTAACATCATGAAAGTGACAGTATCAAATGTGCACGATGTAATCAGCAGCTTGGAGATTAATCCCAGAGACATAATAGAGTAATCTTAAAAAATGTTCTTGATGACAGAGAAGGTAGTATCACATAGAAAATCATGGGCATCAGCCTGGGCAACCTGGCAAAACCCCATCTCTACCAAAAATACAAAAAATCAGTCGGGCATGCTGGTGTGCACCTGTGGTCCCAGCTACTTGGGAGTCTGAGGTAGGAGGATCCCTTGAGCCTGGGAAGCAGAGGTTGCAGTGAGCCAAGATCACACCACTGCACTCCAACCTGGGTGACAGAGTGAAAGCAAAGAAAATCATGGTATCCAATCTTAAAAAAACTGATTTAAAAGGTTAGACTCTGAACATGAAATTTTAGGAATACCTTAATCAATTTATATTGCTTATCTCATCCTTTTTAGGTGTGCAACACCTAAAAAGAGACATATTAAAAATCTAAGTTTAAATAACCCTAAGAGATCATTCAGTGAGTATAAAATATAAATGCTAAGTGACAAGGGAGGCATTATGTCACAGCTTGTTAGTTTTCTTCCCCCTTGGTGTCACAGATGATGCAGATTACAATTGAGAGTGCCTTGGGTTTGGCAAATAAGATACGTGGAATCAAACCTCTACTGGAGAGAGCTACCGTAACCCCTTGCTTGAATTTCTGCAATAGTCTTCTCACAGGTCCCCTTGCTTCTACCCTTACTCCCATATAGTTTTTTTTGTTTTTTGTTTTGTTTTGTTTTGTTTTTGAGATAGAGGCTTGCTCTGTCACCCAGGCTGGAGTGCAGTGGCACAATCTTGGCTCACTGCAAGCTCTGCCTCCTGGGTTCACACCATTCTCCTGCCTCAGCCTCCTGAGTAGCTGGGACTACAGGCGCCCACCACCATGCCCAGCTAATTTTCTGTATTGTTTTTTTTAGTAGAGACGGGGGTTCACCGTGTTGGCCAAGATGGTCTCGATCTCCTGACCTCGTGATCCGCCCACCTCGGCCTCCCAAAGTGCTGGGATTACAGGTGTGAGCCACCATGCACGGCCTAGTCTATTTTTCAACTAAGCAATCACAGTGATCTCATAAAAACTGAAGTCCTATCATGACAAATAAAAGTCCGCAATGTCTTTGTATTTCACTCAGAGTAAATTTCCAAGCCCTCCCAATGGCTTGCCCAGGTCTAGATGATCTATTAACAGCTTACCCCCAACCCCATCATTATCTCTGATGATCTGCTACTACATATGCTCTGCCCTCCTCACTCCTCTCTACCACACTTCACACTCTTCTTCAAACAAGCCATGTGTGCTCCTGCCTGAGCACCTTTTCCAACTTCCCTCTGCCTGGAAAACTCTTGCTCTACATATCCACTTGGCAGACTCCTTCACTCCTCCAAAAGCCTCAGCTCAAGTCTCACCTTGAGCAAAGGAGAGCAACTTGTACAACCTTGTGTCCTACCATTGGTATTCCCATTCTCTGTTTTTTCCCTTTCTTTCCAAAGTATACTTAACACCTTAAAATATGTTCTACTTTACTTGTTTTTCATGTACTGCTTATTCTCTAACTTTCACAGCTTGAATACTATAAAGTCCAAGAGGGCAGAGACCTTTACTACCTGTTGAATAATATATTCCAAGCACTTTGCCTGCCACATAGTAGGCCTCTATATAGCTTGGATGAATAAACGATTAGAACTGCTATACAGCCTTCTGCTGAAAAGCCCAAGGAAATACATTTCAAATGAATGAATGGTGACATTTAAAAAGACACTTGAGAATCAATTCTGATTTATTTTCCTTTATACAATGAATCCAGTGCAAGTTGGAGCTTAATTTCTGAGGGTCTACACCCAAGGTGGTTAGAGAAAAGATCTCTTCTTTGCATGTCATATAAACCTAATAAATATCAATAAGATTGTATTTTAAACTTTCTAAATATGCCCAGTATCAGTTTCTTTATACTTCCTTTAATTAAAAATGGAAAATTGCTTTTAAAAAGTCTTACCGGTAGGTCAGTGAAAGCAATACCTAAAAAGAAAAAAAAAGTGGCATTAGAAGCTGTTTTTCAAAGCAGACTATACTGACAAGCTGAATTTCTAACTAAAAGCAGGAAACAAATGGCAAAAGAAAAAACATTAAAGCCTAAATAAAAAATAATAAGACTAATTTTGTATCAATAATACTAACATATGTCTGAGTGAACGAACGCTGTCCCTTTTCAAGATAATCAGCCTTGCTAGTCATACACAAATTTTATTTCTGAGATGCTGCCATTGTCTCCAGGATTTTTGAAATACTTTTAGATATATCTTCAAAGCTACATTAGAAAACACATTAAGAAAGTTGGTTGCAAAATAGTCACTTTATTTTTTACCCCCAAGTTGCAATTTGTAGCCTCACTGTTTAATAATCATCATCTAGATTTAGCTTTTAAATAATTTTAGGTGGAAAGAAAAGAGCTTTTCTGTTATAAAAGGCAAACAAGGGAAAATACAGTATATTTTTGCTTCTTTAAAAAATGTTTCTTATGAAAGTAAATTATTTATGATTTACTCGGGGGAAAAATCAATTCCTCCTTCAAAGGATGAACAAATTTGCACAGTTCAGAATTTCTCTTGAATACCTTTTGACAGTAATTACAACAGTCATGTTCTAGATACAACTTGAGCAATGGCAATATCATTGGAATAAGTCTACTGTCAACCCAACGTGACAATTTAACGACCTCCTTTCAAATATTCAAATATACTACTTAGCTGAAAATAATAAAGTATTTCTGTAGATATATTTTTAAAGATTTAGCTCTAGAATAATGGGAGAGCAGTATTGGTGAGTCAGTCAGCTGATCTCAATTCTTCCAGTCTAAAACAAACATTAAAACCAAGCCAGCATCACTGCTTCTACAGTCTTGATCACTATCTTAAAACTGAGGGAATTTCCATTAAATTGTTTTTAAGGTCTCTTCCTACTTGACATTTTATTCCTCTATGACTGTGCTGTAATAACAGAAAACATCTAACTCTATTTATTAATAAAGTTAAAAGACAAACTGAAAATAAATTTTACACTTTTAAAATAATGTGTAAAAATAATGCTTTTGTAGTTAGTAAAGCCCTGTTTTTATGATTTTTAAAAACTAGTAAATTCATGGTGGCTTCTTAAAAGGAAAGCAAAGTTAGGGTTCCTGTTTTCCCCATGTAAAACACTATCATTACATTTAACTTCATTAATAACACAGAAAAGCAAGTACTATCAGCCCAAATAAAAAATTTCCCCAAAAATTTCACAAAAGTAAAAAGAATACAGAAAGCAAGAGAATATTTTAATATACTATAAACTATACATATTTCTAATATTTTTCATAAAATAATCATTTTCTCAAAGCTGTCTAGTTATAATGAAGACTGTATATTCTATCTTTAGCAAAAATCCTTTGTGTCTGTAATTACTGAAACCTTCACTTTACCAAAAACTCTAACGAAAAATTCAAAATTAATTCCAAAGGTTAACATTTTTTAACACAGCCAAATATAGTTACCACAACATGTTTTTGCTCAATCAGACCACGAAAAGATGCCAGTTTAACAAGATGGCATAACTATTTGAATTTTACACAGAAAGCAATTTTCTATATTCATAATTTCCTGATTTGTCTGGCTTTTTGAAAAGTGATCTTCAATTGGTGAACGATATTCAATAAAACAAAGTAAAAAATTATCAAATTACATTAACCTATATACTGCAATGTTTCTCTTATTTTCTCAAATAAAACCTTTCTATTTTTCTTTATATAGTAAACAAATATATATTCTGAAAATTTTCCATGAGACAGAAACTAAAGATGTATCAGGTTTTCGGTACAGATGATCCATTTAGGAAGTATAAGGGAATAGTAACTAAATATTTAATAGTATTTTATCTTAGAAGATGCCAGAATCTAGACCAGAGGTAGGCAAAGCTTTCCTATGAAAGACTACTAATATATTCTGCTTTCCAGGCCATATGGTCTTTATCACAAATTTCCAACTCTGCCACTGTAACAGGAAAGCAACCATAACAATATGTAAGTAGGTGTGGCTGGTTGCTAATGAAATTTTATTTTAAAATAAACAGGAGGCTAACTTGGCCATAGCTTGTAGACTCCTGTTCTAGAGAAGTAATTTCTGCTCATCAATGGTTTACCAGTGGATCCCAGGAACCTAGCTCAGGGGCTGACAAACAATGATACTAAATAACATTTAATGGTTATTCACTAGATGCCAGAACTGTGCACATACTATTGCAGTTTACTCTAACCACCTTAGTGAGATAGGTATTACAGTGATCCTACTTGACAAACTGAGAAAACTGAGGCACAGAAATGTTAAGTAATTTACATATGGTTACCTGGCATAAGCCGGGAGTCAATCCCAGGTAAGTCTGACTAAAGAACTCTTATTAACCACTGTTATACCATCTCTCTACGTGCTTAATACTTATTAAATTTAAGAATGAATAATGCCAAACATTCAGGTTTACTTAAAATTAAAATGTGGGCTGGGCACAGTGGCTCACGCCTGTAATGCCAGCACTTTGGAAGGCTGAGGCGGGTGTATCACTTGAGGTCAGAAGTTCAAGATCAGCCTAGACAACATGGTGAAACCCTATCTCTACTAAAAATACAAAAACTAGCTGGGGGCGATGGCACGCCTATAATCCCAGCTATTCAAGAGGCTGGGGAAGGAGAATCGCTTGAAACTAGGAGGCAGAGGTTCTGAGCTGAGATCGCATCACTGTACTCCTGCCTTGGCGACAGGAGGACACTCCGTCTCAAAAATTAAATAAATAAATAAACAAAAAATAAAAATTTATAATGTGACTCCATTATTAGGTGCACCTTTTTAAAGACACATCTTACATTTTAAAAATAGCTTTCTTAGCCAAGAGAAAAATTTAATTTAAATATTTGTGAAAATAGGGAAAAAATAAAATCATTATCACCTGTGATTGTCTTATCTCCCAAAATGAAATTTCTTCTCTGGAAAGTTTTAAAAGTTTATGTTAAAGAGATTGTGGTTTTTTAAAAATGTATTTTTTGGTTTTTGAGCCAAAGATCAAACCTAAAAGCAGATTTCTCCAGATTCAAAACTTCCAACATCTTAAGCAGTCAAGCCAACTAAGATTATATGATCAGTCAGAATAGTAACAACGAATAAATTCAAGAGGCCTGTATTGTTCTTAGAAACCAGGTGGCCACAACAATGAAACCACACACAAATATACATAATTTGCATGGGGTCCTTAACATCATTGTACTAGTGAGAAAAGGATCTCTTGTGGACTTGAGAAAAACTTTTAAGTCAGATAATACAGAAGGACTTCAGAATTAAAAATCAGTAATCAGAAATAGAAATGCTAAGCTGAATATGAAAAAAGTTAACTTTATTGAAACACTTTTAAAAGCGTATTGCCAATGCAGCCAGAAATTCAGAATTTTCTTTTATACTATGAAATAACAGAAAAAACAGCTTTTGTGTTAAAGAACATCTATTATATGTCTAAGCATACTACTTTAAGTCTGATTTCTAAATACTATTTATAAGCAGTTTCTGCCTTCTAGGGTTACTTAGTTTATGTTTCCTTTAATTTTACCTCATTAAAAATAATTTGCTTTGAGTCAAAGATTTTTCCAGCAGTAAAAGGTGAAATCTTTTTTTATAAAACAAAAAGCAGTGTTACTATCCTTTATATTTTCTATAGTTAAAAAAAAAAACTGCTAAAAAAAAGGAACATAATGACCACATATAACTTTAAATTTGAAGTGCTATGAGTACATGAATATTCCACTGAAAATCTTAACTTACTATTAGTCTTACAATGTATGGGTTTCAAGTTTTCCATAACCTATTTTATTTGCAGAAGTTTTTTTATTCTCAGTTTTGTCACTGTTTGCTTGTTTAATTCTGCTTCCTTCCATAGAACAAACTTGTAGTTACCAACTTAGCCATCTTTGTTAGCAGATCTGACCTTTGAGTGCGTTGATGCCCTTCATATGCTTGTGGCATCAAGCTTTCCCTTCCTTTGTTACTATTCCCCACACTATCCTAACAACTGACTGCCCCTTTTTCTTAGCACCTGTTACCCAGAGAATGAGATTATACTATGTAGCGTTTTATTTAAAGCAGAAATCTCTTGGCCTTTCTATTTCTAGAATAAGTATCTCAGTGTGGGGATTATTTCTACAGTAACTCCTCTACATATATGTATTATATAGATGGCCTTCACAGAATATAAATATGGTGAATATAAATATTCATCATTTCCTCAGCTTCTGTCTGGGAAAAAGAAAGAACCATTTCCAGAGGCATCTATCTATGAAGGAGAATCACATAATAAATACAACTACCATCCTGGAAGTATAATAATCTCAATATTTGGTTATTTTGCATGCAATATATTATCTCAGTACCTAAACTATGTCCATTCTTGGTGTAAAAGCAGGTATTGTTGATAAGATTAACACAACAGCCAATGACATCACCAGTAGTGAAAGTTGGTCCATAAGGTTGTCCAGTTCCGGAAGAACAAAACGAATGTCCATCATCCCCATGGTAACCATATGAATGCTTATCCCAACCTAAGGAGAAAGTTCCGGCATATTTACAATGAAAAGTAAGGTTCCTCTGTACTAGGTTTATTCACTAAGATTATGATAAATCAGAACAGTACAAGATAATATAAAGATGAAATTCCCAATGTACATTTAAATTCTCAACAATTACACTACATAATTTATTCTATATTAAAATACGGTTTACAAATTTAAGAAAAATAGCTACACAGAACACTAAAACAAATATTAAACAGAGAGAACCCCCTACCAGAAAAAACAAACATAAATGCAACAACCACAGGAGGACACATTTTCTGTGCATATTCCGTTTGCTAATACACCAAAATAATTTTGCTTTGATTTAAAGAAACATATACATGTTTTATATAACATAAGAGATTACATCCTATTCAATCACTGCAAGTTTCTCAAGGCTGTGATCCAAATATAAAAGCCAAACAGAGTGTGAGTCTTACCACACTACAGATATGTTTATATCATCATTAAGAGATTTTTACCTTATCAGTTACTTCTATAAGGAGTTTTCAAATAATAAAAACCTCAATTAAACCCTCTTTCACGTATAATTTTAAGCAAAAGGGTACAAAAGAAAGTATGTCAAGGTAACATATGTGATTACAATCAGATGCAACTACACTGTCTTGGTTTGTTTCTTTAAGGTACTTCATGTAGTTTTACATTGACAGTTTTGCCTTGTACTTCAAAAAGTCTTGCCAAAATTAATTTTTAACTTTAGCAAAGGGAGTATTAGAAGACATAATCCAAGAATCACTTCCTTCTGATAAGTGGTATTGGGCAACAGGTCTGCCATCTCAATTCATCTCTTCCTTAGTTTACTTTAAGTATTAGTTGATATTCCCTGAACATTAAGATGGGTTAAAAGTCAAAAATGTGATGGGTAGCCAATATAACCAACCACATTAAAATATTTAAAGTAGCTGATATTAAACTATGTACTAAAACTTAAAAATATCAAAATACAAAAAAGCATGATATATATACTATATGTTTTACTAAATAGTGTGAAATTTAAATTTATTAAAAACCACTCAGCAGGCTGGGCATGGTGGCTCACGCCTGTAATCCTAACAGTTTGGGAGGCCGAGGCAGCTGGATAACCTGAGGTCAGCGGCTCGAGACCAGCCTGGCCAAAATGGCAAAACCCCATCTCTACTAAAAATACAAAAATTAGCCGGGCCTGGTGGCGCATGCCTGTGATCCCAGCTACTCAGGAGGCTGAGGGCAGGAAAAACTGCTTGATCCCAGGAGGCAGAGGTTGCAGTGAGCCAAAACTGCGCCACTGCACTCCAACCTGGGTGACACAGTGAGACTCTGTCTCAAAAACAAAACAAAACAAAACAAACCCCACTCAGCTTTCACTTAAAATTCATAATGATGATTAAAAACACAGAAAATCAGTATCTTTAAATATTACAATTTCTTACTTGAAAATTTTAACCAGAAAGAGCTACTCATAAGACATAATACTGTAATTCAATTACAGGTGTACCTGGTAGTCTATTCATGTTCACACCTTGAGCAGAAAGACCAATTCCCATGTAACTGTTGGCGGGGGTGGGGGGAGAGAAGAAAAGGACATTATTATAGTCATATATGTATAAATTACCAAACAGTCTCAAACAATATCAGAACCAAGCCCAAGTTGGAACTCCTAAGGTAGCAACAAAAATTTTATTACAATTTATTATGTAACAACAACGGGCAATATTAAGTACCAGTAATACTCAGACTTCACAGCAAACTCATATGGTAATAATTCATAAATACACACAAAGCATTAATATGCAGCTATGCACTCTACTGACACCTATAAAAAATCTCTCCAACTTATTTACAGATAAATGTTTGGGATTAAGATTTCTCACAAAAAAGCACAGAGGGATTGTAGAAGGAAAAAAAAATGTTAAGGAAACAAATGTGTTTCCCAAGGGGCACAGTACAAATTTAGAACACACACACACACACACACACAGACACACACACACACACGGAAATATGGATTCATATTTGGAAAAAATTTCAAACTCACATAAAAATATCTTAATAAAATTACCCCAAGGTACGTATTTTCTATACTAGCTTTCTAAAACTGAGCAAACTGACAAAATCTACCTAAACAGGGGTTCTTTATTATCAATTTACAAAATTAGAACAAAACAATCTCCACACAATACACAAGGAAAGACTATTAAGGTATTCAGTTATTTTTCAAGTGCTTATAAAACATTAACAACAAAACCTGATAAAGATAGTTCAAAGGAAGAAAACATAACACAATACACTTGTAAGTATGAACACAAAAAGAAAAACAAAATAAAAAGCAAACTGAATCCAGTTTGTTAAAAGGCTAATTGCCCATTATTATTGTTATCAAGGTTTTAAATGGCATTTGATAAAATTCGGCCACCATTTCTAATAAGAACTCCAATAAAATAAGAATAAAAGGAAATTATTTAACTATGAGACTTTTCCCCCAAATACAGAAAGCAAGATATTCAACAGTAAAACACACTGAAGGCATTTCCACTAAAATCAAGAACAAAGAGATGCCTATAATTGTTAAATACTGTTTTAGGGGCTTTAGAAAGCTTAATAAAATAAGAAAACTAAATGACTAGCATAAATGTTAAAAGATATAAAAGTACCTTTATTTGTAGTTGGTATGATTATATACATAGAAAACCACAGAATCTACCAAAACCTTTTACAATTATTTAGGCATTCTGGCAAAGTGACTACATATAAGAGGAACATTTTAATATTTCTTCTAGTATAGCCAGCTGGACAGCCACAATAACTACAGAAAACATAAAACAGGAATAAGGTTCTCAAGGAAGGCTCAAAATTACATATTAAAAGCTGTATATAAATGGATATAGTAAACATCTGGATAACTTGAAAGCATAAAAATGGCAATCTTTCAGATAGGCACAGAGGCTCACACCTGGAATCCCAGCACTTTCAGAGACTGAAGCAGGAGGATCTTTTGAGCCCAAGAATTCAAGACCAGCCTGGGCAACATTGGGAGGCCTTGTCTCAAAAAAATC
The DNA here is from genome assembly GCF_028885655.2 of Pongo abelii. NCBI lineage: Eukaryota > Metazoa > Chordata > Mammalia > Primates > Hominidae > Pongo > Pongo abelii. The sequence goes on from NC_071990.2 coordinate 13,592,214, forward strand.
AAAACCATCAGCTGTGTGTGGTGGTGCACACCTGTGGTCCTAGCTATGTGGGAGGCTGAGGTGGGAGGATTGCTTGACCCCAGGAGGTTGAGGCCACAGTGAGCCATGAATGATCACACCACTGCACTCCACCTGAGTGACAGACCAGGACTCTGTCACTCAGGCTGGAGGGCAAAAACAAAAAAAGGAGGACAACCTTTCTAAAATGATGTAGACATACATTTATACATTTCAAGACATATTCCAACAGAAGTTTTAAAACTGAGCAAAATTATTTCAAAGTTCATATGTAAAAATATATAATTTTGATGAAAAGACAAAATTTTAAAAAAGAAAACTCAGAGTTTTCCCTACTAGAAATTAAAACTCAGATTCACAAGAGCAATATTACTACTATGAGCATACGCCAAGTGAGACAAGAGTGACAAAACATGAAGAAACAACACATAGATGTCTAGTCAAGAAGGCTCATTTGTCTGTATTTTGATTCAGCCCCTTTGCTAGAAGTACAATATAAAATGTTAAGTATTACATTTTATTTAAAAAGGCTAAGTCACAAGAAGATGAGAAGAAACACAAGGCTGTGAATGGGGATAAAAGCTGTGGACCTGCAAAGCTCTGAGTCTATGAGCACTCAATGGTTGCTCAAAATTCCCCCTCCTCTGGGTAAACAAGGACTAAAAATGTTCCATAAGAGGAGTATTAGCTATGCTTACTGCTTAAAGCCAAAGGCTGGAATAGCCCTCTCCTCTTGAAAGTGAGGCTAGGAATATACTGATATCACCTGTTGCCTAAGCTAGAGCTTATTTGACATTGTGGTGTAGTTAAGCGGAAAGAGGAGAAACCTCTTAACCAGGATCTAAACCAGTTAGTTATTGAATAGATCCATGACAGAATCTGCAATACTCTCAATTATCATGCTGAAGCAAGAACCTGGAAACTCTAATACAAACCTAGTTTTGGATTGGGAGGAATGAATTGAAAAGCAAGTATAAACTGTAAGAAAGAAAATGAGCATAGAAAAAGACAGATGAGCAAAATGAAGAAAAATGTTGAACTTCCCAATCAAAATAAGGCTGCAAGGACAAAATTCTAAAATATAAGATCAACAAATGTGACACAACAGGCATGTGGGAAAAAAAATGAGGAAAAAAAAAAAAAGACCAATAAAATAAATGGCTGGAACATGAATTCATTCTAGATGATATCACCCAATGGATAGTATGATTTTAAAAATACATAAAAGTAAGTATATTTAGGAATATACTAAAAGAAAAAAAACATAATCACTAAGATATAAGGACAGTGGTGTACCAATATTTGCTGAGATAATTTAGATAGTAATTTTCCAGAATTGAAAAACATGTTGTTGAATTGAAAATACACACTACATACTGAGGAAGATAAAAATTAAGTCACACATAAGACACACTGTAGAATATCAATCACGGGCATAATCTTAAAAGCTACCAGAAAGAAAAGCAGATTACCTAGCAAGAAATGGCAATTAGACTGACTTCAGACTTCTCCCCAGCAACAACTGATGACGAAAAACAATGGCACAATATGTTCAAAGTATTGAAAGTAAAGTAACTGTCTACCTAGAACTTAGGTCCCAGGTAATGCAGCAAGAATGAGGGAAAAAATAAGATATTTTAAGACACATAAAAGCTAATGGTTTACTATACACAGACTGTCACAAAAGAACTATCTGAGGACATACTTTAGCAGCAGGGAGACAAGTGAAAACAGAAGAAAGGCATGGACAAGGAAACAATCAGCACAGAAAATAACAAAATATATCACTAAAAGTCATTATTGATTTAAAAAATACTATTCAGAGTTTTAAAATCTATCATCCATACATAATATGCTAGGACACAATTACCCGACACATAAAGGAACAAAAAATATCCATGTTCAAAAGAAAGCACAAACAGGGAATGGCCCTGAGACAATCCAGATGTGAGAATTAGCAGACAAAAAATTTAAATCAGGTACTGTTACAACGCACAAGATGTAGGGAGAAATACTCTTGCTTTGAATGACAAGAAATTCCAGAAAAGAAAAAGAATCAATAAAAAGGAACTACTATGGTCTGAATGCGTGTGTCCCCCAAAATTCTTATGTTGAAACCCAGTCCCTAATGTGGTGGTATTGTAAGGCGGGGCCTCTGGGAGATCATGAAGGCTCCACCCTCAGGAAATGGGATTTTTGCCCTTATAAAAGAGGCGTGAGAAGGCTTGTTTGCCCCTTCTGCCATGTAAGGACACATAGGTGTTTTCTATGAAGCAGAGAGTTCTCACCAGAAACTGAATCTGCTGGAACCTTCTAATCTTCGGCTTTCAAGCCTCCAGAACTGTGAGCAATAAATGTATGCTGTTTATATAATAAATTACCCGGCCTAAGGTGTTTTGTTACAGCAGCCCAAACAAAAACAAGAACCAAATAGAAATTCTGGAGCTGAAAACTGTATGAAATAAATCTTTACTGATGTACTTAATGGCAGACTGAAGATGGCAAAATAAATAGTAACGTGAAAACAGACCTTATCTGAAGGACAAAGAAAAAAAGATAAGGGTATGGGGGGAAAGAGTCCTTGGAACAGTATCAAAATACATACAACCAATCCCAAGGAAAAAGAGAATAGGACAGAAAAAAAATTGAAAGTAATTCCCCAAATTTGGTAAAAGACAAAAACATATAGATTCAAGAAGCTCAGCAAACATGAATTAAATAAAAAAAAAAACACCACACCTAGGCACAAATCACAGCTGAACTGCTGAAAACTAACAAAAAAGAAAAAAAAATGCAGAAAACAGCTAGAGAAAAACGACATATTACTTTCACAGGAACACTGAGTTGAATTTCCACTGACTTATTAGAAAACATGAAGGCCAGAAAAGACCGTGGAATGGAATCTTTAAAAGTGCTAAAAAGAAAAAAAACCCAGAAGCCTGCCAACACAAAATGTTATTTTCAAGAGAAATATTCTTAAGAATAAAAGTGAAACAAAAACATTTTCAGGTAAAAGAAAAACATAATGTGTTGCTAGTAAACCTACACTTAAAAAAATGTTCTTAATCTTCCTAAAACATGACTCTTTAAAGCAAAAATGGTAACATGTACTGTGTAGCTTATAACATACTATAGATGTAATACATATGACAATTACAGCAAGGACAGGAGGAAGTGATAAATGTAGAAATGCAAGTTTCTATATTTTACATAAAATGGTTCATATTAATTCAACAGGTTATGAAAAAAGATATATAAAATCTAGAATAATCGCTAAAAATAGCAGAGACATAAAGGTCAGTAAATAAAAAGAAATTCTAATAATGTATCAAAATGATAACATATGATTACTAGATAGTGTTTAACCCAAGAACAAAAGATTGGTTTAACATTCAAAACCAATCAATGTATTTTACTATACTAGGGGAAAATTCCTATCATGAAATAGCTGCAGTAAAAACACCTGATACAATTTAACACCATTCAAAATAAATACACTTGGCAAACTAACAAGGGAATTTCCTCAACCTGTACCTACAAAAACCCTACAATTTACATGTTTAATAGTGAAATACTGAACACTATTCTCCGAAGACCAACAAAAAAAGCAAGAAGGACAGTGCTCACCACTCGTATTCAACACCATACTACAAATCCTAGCCATTTCAACAAGGCAAAAGGAGAAATAAAATGCATAAAAATTAAAAAGAAATAAAGCTGGCTCTATGTACAGATGATATGACTGTTTATAAAGAAAATCCTAAAGAATCTACAAAATAACTGGAATAAGTGAATTTAGGAAGGTTGCAGGATACAAAGTTAATATACAAAGTCCACTGTATTTGGCAGCAAATACTAGAAAAACAAAATTTAAAAAACCAATTCTATCTACAACAGCATCAGAAAACATAAAACATCGAACAAAAGACATGCAGCCCTCTCTACTCAAAATTACCAAACATCACTTTGGAAAATTTTAAAAGACGTAAATAAATGGCAAAACATATCATGTCTACGAATTGGGCACCTCAACTGCAATTCTCTTCAAACTGATCACAGAGTCAACACAATCCAAAGCATAACCACAATAGGCTTTTCTTTTTTTTCTTTTTAATCTGAAAAGCTGATTCTAAAGTGTATATAGAAGTTGATTAATGAATGTACATATACAGCTTAATAGAAGAAATAAGACCTAGTGTTAGATCAGTAAGATGACTATAGTTCACAATATTCTATTGCACATTTCAAAATAGCTAGAAGAGAATAATTCAAATGTTTCCAGCATAAAGACAAATATTTAAGGTAACAGATACCCCCAATACACTGATTTGATCTTTACAATTATATGAATGTATTATCACTGTACCCCCAAAACGTGGACACCTATTATGCAGCTATAAAAAATTAAAATTAAATAAGTAAAATGTATATGGAAATGTGAAGGATCTAAAACATCCCAAAAAAGCATGGAAAGCTGTAGAATTTACACAATCTGACTTCAAAACATAGCATGGGCTGAGTAATCTAAACAGTATGGTACTGGCTTAAGGATCAACAAATAGATCAATGCAACAGATTAAGGAGTCTAGAAAGAGACCCAAATTTATAGTCATTTAATATTTTACAAAAGTGCCTAGACAGTCCAAAAGAGGATGAAAGTCTTTTGAACAAATAGTAATAAGATAACTGACATCTGTGTGGAAGAAAGTAAGCCTTAAGCTCTATCTCACACAATACACAAAAATCAAATGAAGATGAATCACAGTCCTAAATATAAATGTTAAAAACTATAAAGCTTCTACGAGAAAACATGTAAAACTATCTTAATGACTTGAGGATAAAGCAAAGATTTATTAGGACACAAAAAGGAAGACCCATAAAAGAGTAAACTCATAAATAAAACTTTAGCAAAATTTAAAACTCAACAAAAGACATAGATGATCCAATTTTCAAAAATGAACAAAAGATCTGAATAGACATTTCACAAAATAAGATACTGTAAACAGCCAAGGAGTACATGAAAAAGTGCTCCAAACTGTCAGTCATCAGGAAAATGCAAATTAAAACCACACTGAGATACAACTGCATACCTGCCAGAATAATTAAAATTTATAAAACCAACAACATCAGTGTTGCCAAGCATATGGCACAACAGGAACTTTCATATGTTTTTGGCGGGAATTTAAAACAATAAAACCTCTTTGAAACAAAGGCTGGCAGTTGCTCATAGGACTGAACACCTGCCTACCCTATGACCCAGCAATACCACTCATAAGAAAAATGAAGATGTGCCTACCAAAAAAATTTGTACAAATAGGTTCATGGCAGATTTCTTCACAATAGTGAAAAACTTGAAACAGCCTGGATATCCATCAACAAGCGAACAGATATACAAACTGTGGTATATTCTACTCAGCAACAAAAACAAAAATACAATTACTGATAAACACAAATGGATCAATCTCAAAAATGTCATGTTGACTCAATGAAGCTTTACATACAGGAAGAGCATATGCCATATAATTCCTTTTATATGAAATTTTGCAACAAGAAAAACCAATCTACGGTAGTAAACAAGTCAAAACAGTGGCTGTCTCTGAAAGGGTGGGTCAAGGGCCTAACTAGGAAGGAGCATGAGGGAACATTTCTGAGAATGATGATGTTCTATACTTTGATAGAGGTTTGCATTTCATGGGCATACGCATCTGCAAAACTTACCAAAGAGTACACTTAAGATGTGTGCATTTCACCAAATGTAAACTGTACCACATACACACACACAAAAAGAGAAGTAAGCTGACACCAAACTCTAGTTAATGATATACATGCTGTAGTGATTAGGGGGTAAGTATACCTACACTGAAATGTATCAAAGATTAAGATGGATCAACTGATGAAAAGAGGAATAAAGAGATACCTTATAAAACAATTACAGTCAGGTCTGCTATATCATGATATACGAGTTTCAAAAAAATCACATTATACAAAATCATGCAATAAAAGCTACAAGGTTTACGAAGGAAATGGGGTTGGGGGCACAGCATGCAAAAACGTCAGTAACACATTTTTGAAAAGATAAGAACCCAATAAAAACAATTTTACACCTATTAAATTATTAAGGAATAGGCCAGGCACAGTGGCTCATGCCTGTAATCCCAAAGGAAAACAAAGCTGGGAGGCCATGGTGAGAGGAGCGCTTGAGTCCAGGAGTTCAAGACCAGCCTGGGACTCCATCTCTCCCAAAAAAAAAAAAAAAAAAAAAAAATTGGCAGGGTGGCGCATTGCCTGTAGTCCCAGCTACTCGGGAAGATCACTTGAGCCTGAGAGGTCGAGGCTGCAGTAAGACGTGATGGCACTACTGCACTCCAGTCTGGGTGACAGAGACCTTGTCTCAAAACAACAACAACAACAAAAAATTGTTGCAGAATAAATACTACAAGAAAGTATTTTACCTTGAAAAACACGTAAGTTTATACCTGGGAAATGGGTGTCATAAGAGTTACCGCTTGTGAGTTACTGTGAAGTGATGAAAGGAGGGTTATCTGACAAAGGGAAATTTGTAATACCAGTTGTGGCTGGGTGTGGCTCATAACTCACAGTAAGCTGAATAGCTGGTAGATATATGAAGGCTATCTGACATATAAAAACAAACTCAACCCAACAGTGAGGGACAGGCAAAATTTATGTGAACAAGAAATTTATTACTGTGATACTATGTGTTTACCAAGAGCAATGAACATGAAGATTTTTCAGATCAATATGTCAACGTAGATCATCACAAATTATGCATTTATTAACAGTTATGTAAGTAATGTTTGTGCCTAACATACAATGGAGACTAACAGCATTCTAGTTTAATTCCTATTATTGATAGGCTTAAGCCTACTATCTTGCTATTTGTCCATCTGTTCTCTCCATCTTTTTCTGTGTTCTTTTTAATTCTTATTTTTGTTTTATGGCCATTATTAGTTTTCTGCTATGCCTTTTGGCAGTATATTAATGACTACCTTATTAAGATTTTAATGCATCTTTGATCTATTACATTCTTAAGTTAGCATATGTATCACATGTTGGCAATGCAAGAAACACTTTTAAAAACCTATTTACAGTGATGTTCCACATAACAAATGTTTCCATCAACAACAGACCACATGTACAACAACGGTCCTATAAGATTATAATGGAGCTGTTCTATACAAGTGTGCCATTTTAAATCTTTTATACCACACATTTTTACTGTATCTTTTCTATGTGATGTATTTAGATACACAAAACCATTGTTACAATTCCCTATAGTATTCAGTACAATAACAAGCTATTCAGTTTTGTAGCCTAGGAGCAGAGCAATAGACCACACCACATGGCCTAGGTGTTTAATAGGCCATGTGGTATGGTCTATACCATTTAGGTTTGTGTAAGTACATTCTGCGATATCGCTACAATGACAAAATCACCTAACAACACATTCTTCAGAACATATCCCCATTCTTACACAACACATTTTTTGTTACTGTTATCAAAAATTAAAATTAAAACTAAATAAAAGAGAAAGATCTCTAATTAGTAATCCAATTTCTACCATTAAGAATGAACTAAACCCAAAGCAGGTAGCAGAAAAGGAATGATAAAGATTAGGGGAGAAATAAGGGGAGAGACTAGAAAAACAACAGAATCAACAAATTCAAAAGTAGGTTCCATTAAGCAAGAAAAATAAAAGAAGACTCAAATTACTAAACATCAGGAATTAAAGGAGTATTACTACTAAACTAAAAAGGATCATAAGAAAACAATTATTAAATACTGTGAACAATGAATTACATAACCTCCTTTAAATGGACAAATTCCTAGAAAGACACAAACTACTGAAACTGCATAGTAATTTTAAAACACAAAGACAAGCCCGTGCTCAGATGGCTTCACTGGGGAAATCTACCAAACATAAAAATTAACATTAATCTTTCCCAGACTCTTCCAAAAAAGCTAGAAATACTTCCTAACTCATTCTACAAAGCCAGTACTACCTTGTTACCAAAACTAGATAAAGGCATCACAAAAAAACTACAGAAAAAAATCCTTCATTAATACAAATGCAAAAATCCTCAACAAATTACTAGGAAATCAAATCCAGCAACACATAAAAAAGATTATAAATCATGACCAAATGGGATTTATCCCAAAAACATGAAGTTCGTTTAACAAACAAAAATCAATCAATGTAATATATTATGAAAATAAAGAACAAAACCCATATAATCATCTCAATAGGCATAGAAAAAGAATTTCACAAAACTCATCACCCTTTCATGATTTAAAAAAAATCATGAAAAATCATGACTCAGCAAGCCTGAAACAGAAGGAAACCTCCTCACACTGATAAAGAACATCTATGAAAAATCCCCAGCTAATAGCATACTTAGTGGTAAAAGACTGAATACTTTGACCTTAAGATTAGGGACAAAAAAAAAGGATGTCTTCTCTCACCACTTCTATTCAACATAGTACTGATATTTCTACCCTGGGCAAGAGGGCAAGAAAAAGACATAAAAGCCATCAGATCAGAAAGCAAGAAATAAGCATCCTCTATTGTCAGATGGCACAATTTTGTATATAGAAAATCCTAAAGAATCTCCTCCCCCAAAATTGTTAAAAGTAATCAAGTTCAACAAGACTACAAGATACAAGATTAATATGCAAAAATCAGTTGTATTTCTACACACTAGAAATAATTTGAAAATGAATTTAAGAAAACACTTTCATTTGGAACAGCATAAAAAAAAGAATACTTAGGAATAAATATAACAAAAGAAGTGCGAAACCTGAACGCTAAAAACGACATTGTTGAAAAAATGAAAGAACTCCTAAGTAAACGGAAAGACTCCCCATGCCATATTAATGGATTTGAAGACTAAATGCTGTTAAAATAGCAATACTCCCCAAATTAATCTAGAGATTCAACACAAACCCTATCAAAATCCTAACTTGCTTTGCTGCAGAAATTGACAAACTGATCCTGAAATCATACACAAATGCAAGGGCCCAGTAGAGCCAAAATAATCTTGAAAAAGAAGAACAAAGTCAGAAGACTCACACGTTCCAATTTTAAAACTCAATAAAAAGCTACAGTAACCAAGAGAATGTGTTGCTGGCTTAAAAACAGACATAGAGATCAATGCCATAGAATTGAGATTTCAGAAACTAACTCTTATATTTATCATCAATTAATTTTGTTGTTGTCGTTTTGCGACAAGTAAGGTCTCACTTTAACCAGGCTGGAGTGCAGCGGCATGATCACAGCTTACTGCAGCCTTTTTTCTCCCCTGATTAGGTGATCCTCACACCTCAGCCCCCGAGTAGCTGAGACTACAGTTGCATGCCACCATGCCTGGCTAACTTTTTTTCTGCATTTTTTGTACAGACAGGGTTTCTCCATGTTGCCCAGGCTAGTCTCAAACTCCTGGGCTCAAGCAATACTGCCCACCTTGGCCTCCCAAAGTGTTGGGATTACAAGCGTGAGCCACAGCATCTGGTTGAACTGATTTTTGACAAGCAGGAAAAAACAATCCAGTGGGGAAAGAAACGTTTTTTTTTTTTTTTCCCCAACAAATGGTACTGGGAAAACATACACATGCAAATGAATGTAGCTGAGGTCCAGCATGGTGGCTCAAGTCTATAATCCCCGCACTTTGAACGGCCAAGGTGGTGGGTGGATCACTTGAAGTCAGGAGTTCAAGACCAGCCTAGCTGACATAGCAAAAGCCCATCTCTACTAAAAATACAAAAATTAGCCAGGTGCAGTGGCACATGCCTGTAGTCCCAGCTTCTCGGGAGGCTGAGGCATTAGAATTGCTTGAGCCTGGCAGGCGGAGGTTGCAGTGAACTGAGATTGTGCCACTGCACTCTGGCCTGGGTGACAGAGCAAGATTCTGTCTCAAAAATAAAACAATATTTTCAAAAAGAATGCAGCTGGATCCCTATCTCACACCATATATAAAAATTAACACAAAATGGATTAGAGAGCTAACTGAAGAGCTAAAACTATGAAACTCTTAGATGAAAACACTGACGTAAGTCTTTGTGATAGTGGCTTAAGACAATGGTCTCTTAGATATGACATCAGAAGCAGAAGAAACATAAGAAAAAATAGACAAACTAGGCCAGGTGCGGTGGCTCACGCCTGTAATCCCAGCACTTTGGGAGGCTGAGGCAGGCAGATCACGAGGTCAGGAGATCGAGACCATCCTGGCTAACACGGTGAAACCCCGTCTCTACTAAAAATACAAAAACAGAATTAGCCGGGCGTGGTGGCGGGCGCCTGTAGTCCCAGCTACTTGGGAGGCTGAGGCAGGAGAATGGTGTGAACCCGGCAGGCGGAGCTTGCAGTTAGCCAAGATCACACCACTGCACTCCAGCCTGGGAGACAGAGCAAGATTCCATCTCAAAAAAAAAAGAAAAAAGAAAGAAAAAATAGACTAACTAGACTTCATAAAATTTAAAATTTTTGTGATTTAAAGGATACTGTCAAGGAAACTAAAAGACAATGCACAAAATGGCAGAAAATATATGCAAATCATATATCTGATAGGGTACCTTTTTCCAGTATATATAAAGAACTCTTACAGCTCAATAAAAGGAAAACCCTACTAAAACGATGGGCAAAGGATCTGAATAGACATTTCTTCGAAGATGTATAAATGTCCAATAAGCAAGTAAAACTATGTTAATCATTAGTAATTAGAGATGCAAATCAAAAGACACAATGAGCTCCATTTTACATACACTAGGATGGCTAGAATCAAGAAGATATGTGTTGACAAGAATGTGGAGAAACTGCAACTATCATAGCTGGTAGTAAGTAAAATGGTATAGCCACTTTGGAAAACAGTCTGGCAGCTCCTCAAAAAGTTAATCATAGGGTATCTATGACCCAGAAATTACACTCCCATTTTCTGCAATAAAAATGAAAACACATAGCCATACTATAATGTTACACAATTGTTCATAACAGCAATATTCATAACAGTCAAAAAGTGTTTCCACTAATGGATAAACAAAATGTGATATATTAATACAATGGAATATTAATTTTGCAACAAAAAGGAATGGAGTATTGATATATGATACAGCATAGATCAACCTTTAAAACATTATGTTAAGATAAAGAAGTCAGAAACAAGAGGTCACATTTTGTATTATTCCATTTATATGAAACATCCAGAATAAGTAAATCCATAAAAACAAAATAGTTAGTTGCTTCCTGGAACTGGGAGGAGTGAGTGTTTTGGGGTTCCTTTTTCAGGTGACAAAAATGTTTAAAAATTAAATAGTAAGGGTTGCATAACTCCGTGAATATAGTAAAAATTACCAAATTGTGCATTTTTAAAGGGTTAATATGTACATGAATTATACATCTCAATACAACTCTCATTAAAAAAATAAAGACAACATCTTTGTTCTGCTCTATTACGTAAACAGCTTGGAAGTCATCACTCCCATCCTCACAAGAAAAAAGCAGAACAACTGAAAATCAACTACTCTTAGATGCACTGGAAAACTGAGTTCACAGGTCACAACACGTCCGGAAAAACTGAAGAAACATGTGAATATAGACATATGGAGCTATATTTACTCTGGAGCCAATAACTGGAAGGAACACTTTAAAAGTAATTAGCAAACTGCTGGAGACTGAGAGTGAACTAACCTGAGCTTTAACTCGTGAGGGCTCAGTCTTAAGGGAGAATATAGGTGAGAAAAGGAGCTCCACCTGGTTTTTATTAGAGTAAAATCCCCTCCATTTTGAGTAGGGAAAAGGGAAAAGTAACCATTTTGAAATCTGACCTAGAGGAAGAGCAATAATTCCAGCCCCCTCTAACCTGCCTGAGAGGAGGGGGAAAAAAGGCTTAAGAAATTCTTTTGAAGGTCCGTTCAGGAACTCTGGTCCACTAAAAAACCCAACAGATTTCATCATATGATTATAGAACACTTCTCCTCTCTACTAAACAGGGCTCCAATATAACAGATTACAACTGAGAAAATTACAAGAAATATACTTTAATTAATAAAAGTTTCTAAGGAAACTCAAAACAAGACAGAAACCAGGAAAGTAGAGGAAAATGAAATGTCTTATACCTACAAACAATATAAATACCTAGTGAACATTAAACACAGCCTAACTCCTAGCCAGATAAACCTAAAATCTCACATTAAACACCTGTTTACCTGAGTTTCTACTACTCAATAAGCCATGTCCAGATATCAACAAAAAATTGCAAGGCATGTAACAGGCAAGGAAAAGATCTGAAGAGACAAAGCAAGCATCGAAACCAAACTCAGATAAGGTAGATTTTGAATGATCAAACTGGACATTTTAAATAACTCATTAAAATGCTAAGGTCTATAAGAAAGAATCAAAACAAAATGCTAGAAATAAAAAACATTAACACAAATAAAGAATGCCTTTGACGAGCAATCAGCAGACAAAAAAAAAAACAACAATCAGTGAGCTTGAAAAAATGGAACATGGTATTTGAGAATGTAGGACAACTATAAAAGGTGAAAAATATTCATAATAGTAATGCTAGAAGGAGAAGAAACAAAGAAAATGAAGTATTTGAAGTAATGATGGTTGATAATTTTCCAAAATTAACGACAGATCCCCCAAACCCCAAATCCAGAAAGCTCAGAGAACACTAAACAGGATAAACATCAAAACATCAACACCTCATCTTCAAACCTAGGTCAAAGACAAAGAGTAAGTCTTGAAAGAAATCAGGGGGAAAAAACAAAACAAAACACTCACCTTATATGAAAGAAGAATAAGAATTATATCAGATTTCTCTTCAGAAATCATGTAAGCAAGAAGAGAGTGGAGTGAAATATTTAACTGTTGGGAAAAAAACCCACCAAGCTAGGATTCAGCATCCAGAGAAATTATCCCTCAGAAGTGAAAGAAAAATAAAGACTTTCTCAGACAAAAATAGAGGGAACTTGTGGCCAACAAACTTGCCTTGCAAGAAATGTTTTACAAGCTCTTCAGGGAAAAGGAAAATGATATAGGTGAGAAAATAGAATCCTTATGAAGAAAGGGAGAGTCCAAGAAGGAATAAATGAAGATACACTCTTTTATTTTTCTTAATCTTAATTGATCACATAGATAAGTATTCAAAATAGTAACAATATCTTGGGTAACTGCTGTTTATGGATAAGTGAAATGAATAACAGCAATGCTATAACGGACAGGAGGGAGGAGTTGGTTATATTCTAAGTTACCTGCACTATGTGTGAAGCAGTGTTAAGTGGTATTTAAAAATGAACTTAGATGAGCTCTAAGGGAAACTATTAAAAAATCTTTTTAAAGAAGTTCAATTGGTATTTTAAATAGAAAAGAAAAATGGAATAATATACAATGCTCAATTAAAATCAGACAATGAGCTAGGCAAGTAGCTCATGCCTGTAATCCCTTCGGAAGGCCGAGGCAGGAGGATCACTTGAGCCCAGGAGTTCGAGACCAGCCTGGCCTACATGGCAAAATCCCATTTCTATAAAGAATACAAAAAATTAGCCAGGTGTGGTGGTGTGCCCTTGTAGTTCTAGCCACTTGGGAACCTGAAGTGGGAGCATCACTTGAGTCCAGGAAGTCAAGGCTGCAGTGAGCCGAGATCACGCCACTGCACTCCAGCCTGGGTGACAGAGGGAGACCTTGTCTCCAAAAAACAAAGTACATTTTAAAATAAGCAACAAGGAACAAGTATAATGAGTAAGAAACAAATATGGCAGACACTAAAATCCAACTTTAACAATACTTTCAATGTGAATCGTCTAAATATACCAATTAAGACAGAACTGACAAGAGTGAACAAAAAGACCCAAATATATGTTGTCTACAAGAAACTCACTCTAAATATAAAGACACAGATAGGTTAAAGGGATGGAGAAATACATACAATGCCAACACTGATAAAAGGCAGCTGGACTAGTTATATTAATTTCTAACAAAGCAGAATTCAGAACAAGGAAAATTATCAGAGAAAAACAGGAATAGTACATAATGATCAAGGATCAATTATCAAACAAGATATAACAATCCTTAATTGTTGAGGGTCGTGATCAACTCAGTATACTACTGGAGGCTATATGTGTAAACAGCAAACTGTTTCTCATAAAAGCAGAATGTTGGCAAACTGACAAACTGTGTCTGCTGCCCAGAAGGAATGCTGAAGGCAGCCACCACCCAGGCACAAGTGTTTCTTATGATTAGGCATAACTGAAGCCTGTTAGCAATAATGTGAACCTGTGATCAATCAAGCAGCTGACCAATCATTACCTCCTCCTCCCTGCTCTTTCTACCCAATAAATACTAAGGGCTGTAGAGTCTCAGGCAGCTGCCTTTGCTCACTAAAAGCAGGGAGTCCTTTTCTTCTTCTCTTCTCTCTTCTCCTTCCCCATGTTACCCTTACTTTAAAATAGTTACCTTTGTCCTAAGTTTTCATTTCTATGTCTGTCCCCCTTGATTCAGTCTCATAATGATGGTCTCAAGTAGTAACACTAGTAACTGTCTCAGTGACAGTCTCAAGTAGTAACTTGAGTGTGGCAGTCAGCCACACTTAATGTGTCTGAGCCTAACAACAAAGTGTCAAAAGATGTGAGACAAAAACTGATAGAGCTACGAGAAGCAGCAGTTAACTCCACAGCTATAACTGAAAACATCAACACCCCTATATCAATAATTGGCAGACACAGCAGGCAGAAAACCAGTAAACATATAGTCAAACTAAAAAGTATCATCCATCAACTGGATTTCATTGACATTTATAATATACTTTATCCAATAACCACAGAATACATATTCTTCTTAAGTTCACAAAAACATTCACCAAAACAGAACACATTCTGGGACATAAGAAAGACACACCTTAACTAAAGTCATACAAACTATGCTCTCAGACTTTAATGGAATTAAACTAGAAATCAATAAAAGAAAGATAGCTGGAAAATCCCCAAATATCTGGAGATTAAACAACACATTCTAAAATAACACATCAGTCAAAGAAGTCTAAAGAGAAATTTAAAAATATTTTGAACTAAATGAAAACAACTTATCAAAATTTGTGGGATGCAGTGAAAGCAGTGCCTACAGAGAAATTTATAACACTCAATGTAATGGTGATCTAAAATCAATAATTTAACTTTCCGCCTTAGGAAACTGGAGCAATAAATACAAACCTAGAGAAAGAAGAAGAAATGAGAAATAGAGATAGCAATAAAAGTTAAAAAAATAAAATAAAAATCAACAAAATTAAAGGCCAGTTCTCTGAAAAGATCAGTAAAATTGATAAACCTCTAGCCAGGATAACCAACAAAAAAAACCCACAAATTATTAATACCAAAATCAAAGACATAAGAAACTATTATTATCAATAATAATATCAATACTGATCTCAGACATTAAAAAAGTATTAAAGAAACATTTATAACTAACTTTATGCCCACAAATTTGATTATTTAGATGAAATGGATTTCAAGGCAATTCCTTGAAAGATATAATTTATCAAAACTCACACAAGGAGAAAATGAAAATCTGAATACACCTCTATAGATTAAAAAATTAAATCAATAATTAATAACCTTTACAGAAATGAGAAAGAAGAGGAAGAACTCTGGTAACTAGATCGAATTGTAGTGTCAAACTCCATCCATTGAAAGAGCCTAGAAGCAATGATACCCAATAGTAGAAAGCACACCCATAATAAATCTATTAAATAAAATTCAAGAATATTTGTTGCATAATGTTTGTCCTCAGAATATATCCAATAAGGGTGTACGATATATTGTGTTCAAAAGTTATCTGCATTCATTCTTTTTTTTTATTGTGGTTATTGTTTGTAAAAGCTAAATAAAAACATATACTCAGAAAAAAATAATAGTAACAATTAATAACCTTCCAAAAAAAAAAAAAAACAAACACTGGGCCCAGATGGCTTCAGGGTAATTCCAACCAAACATGTAAGGAAGAAACAACACAACTGTCTCCAATCTTTTCCAGAAAATACATTCAGAGGGTACACTTTCTAAGTCATTCTGAGTCTAACATTACCCTAATGCCAAAACCAAATAAAGACATTACAAGAAGGGAAAACTACAGACAAATATCTCTTATGAACACAGATGCAAATATCCTCAATAAAGTATTAGCAAATCAAATCCAACAAGGTATAAAAGAACTATACCTCCTTGAAGTCTGGATATTAAAATAAATAAATTAAATTAAAATTTTAAAAAAAGAACTATACACCAAGACTAAGTGGGATTTATCCCAGGTATGCAAGGCTGGCTCAACATTAAAAAAAAAACAATGTAATCAATCACCTCAAGAAGCTAAAGAAGAAAAATCACATGATCAGACCAATAGATGCAGAAAATGCATCTGACAAAATCCAACACCATTCTTGATAAAAACTCTCAGTAAACTAGGAATAGATGAGGAGCTTCCTCAACTTAATAAAGAACATCTACAAAAAACCTACAATTAGTATCATACTTAATGGCTAGAAACTAGACACTTTCTCTTTAAGACCAGGAAAAAGGCAGAGATGTTTCCTTTTACGGCTCTTATTCAACATCATAGGGGAAGTCCTAGCTAATGCAATGAGACAAGAAAAGGAAATAAAAGGTATATAGATTGAGAAAGAAAAAATAAACCTACTTCTGTAGCTGAAAAGATTGTTTATGCAGACAGTATCAAAGAATTGACAGAAAAAACCTCTTGGAAAAAATAAGCAATCATAGCAAGGTGGCAGGATACAAGGTTAATATGCAGAACTCAATTTCCTACGCACCAGCAGTGAACTGGAATTTTAAACACACAATACCACTTATACTAGCACCAACAAAAAGGAAATACTTAGGCATAAACCTAACAAAATATTAACAAAATTGATATCATGAGAACTATAAAACTGCTGAAATAATCAAAGAAAAGCTAAATAAATAGAAAAATAGCCTATGTTCATGGACAGGAAGACTCAAATTTTATAATTTCGAATTCTGAATAGTTTACTCATGTATAAGTTACTGACACAGTAAGAGGGATCTTTTTTTTAATCTTACAAGACCTAAAAATTACTTAATACCTTTGAAATAAAATGTTTTATTTCTGCCAAATGGCATTATGAATATAATAAGACTTAAGAGCACCAAAAGTTAGTTACTACAGCAAGATACACTAGTATACGTATATCTATTTATATTAAGAAACTCAGGGCACTTGTCTATAACTCACAAGTTACCAATCTTAAACATTTAAGCTTATGAACATATTCCCATTTTTTTCTCATGTGAAAGAACAAACTTTAACATCTTTCAACCATCATAAGTGAAATAATATTAAAAGTGATATATACCAACTGGTGATTCACATAGTAGTGCTATAAAATCAAACCAAAAACATTCCATCAACAACTGCAGGCCAGGTGTGGTGGCTCAAGCCTATAATCCCAGCACTTTAGGAGGCTGAGGTGGGTGGATCACTTGAGCCCAGTAGTTCGAAACTAGCCTGGGCAACAAGGCAAAACCCCGTCTCTACATAAAATATAAAAAATTAGCCAGGCATAGTGGTATGTGCCCGTAGTGCCAGCTACTCAAGAAGCTGAGGTGGGAGGATCACCTAAGTCCAGGAGTTCAAGGCTGCAGTGAACAGTGATCACGTCACTGTACTCCAGCCTGGGCAACAGAGTGAGACCTTATCTCAGAAAACAAGCAACAATTACAGATGCTCCTGTGAAAATATTTCTATCAGGTTACATACTTGAGACGTATTTCAGGGTTTAAAAAAGGCAATCACTATCTAAAAGAAATGAGAACTTATAAAAAATAATGAAGAACCAAAAGGAAAGCAATTGTTGAGAAAGCTATGGTTCTCAAAGATTATTAACACAGAAATTATTTGACAAGGTAAACAGAACTTCAGCTGGCCACTGTATTTAAAACATGTTTCTTATTTACTATATTTTATTATGTTTTGGCTTCTTAAAAAGCTTGCAGGCCAGGGCTAGTGCTTTCTTAGAGATAAGAGGGCTCACCGGAGCATGTCTTCCATATACAAACCAACCAATCCTGAGTCTACAGCCAAATCCACCTCCTTATCTAACGCTCACATACGAAGCCAGTATTTCCTGCCCTAAATCATTCCAGAGTCAGGTACCAGGCAACTAGAGACCACCTCTACAGCTCAAAGCCTGCAGGAATCATCCAAACTCATCAATCCTCAACTGTTTACTCTGCCCTCCCTTGCCTTTCCCAAGAAATCCCAATACTCTGGCCTGGACTTTTCCGTGGTTCCTGTCTTCTGCATCCTGACTAAAACCTGTTGCTTCCCCTGGGTGGCATGCAGTGACCCTCCCTGAGACCCGTGAGTATAATAAAATGCTTCCTTCTAAGCCTTATTCTCATATCCCCCTGCAGCTGCCCAGACTTTACCACACTGTATCCAACACCTACATTCTTAGAATAGCCACTATTAATATACAAAATAAATTTAAGTATATGCATGCTCAAAATATTGCAAAGTGAAATATTAATCACCAGATGATTATCTGCATGCACCAATGGAACTGAGGTAAGAAACTTAAAACTAAAGTAACAGAAAACAGAAATCCTTTTTCAATATTACAATTCAAACCTAGAACATTCTGCTTTATCATCTGTGATTAAAAAAAAAATTTGTTTCAATTCTAATTCTATGTTGACAGTAAAGCAGCTACTTATCTCTCTCTCTACACTGCACCTTCTCTACCACATTCTTCCCAAAGCATAAAGAATCATGGAAAACAGAAATTATTTCTTGCCTTCGGAAAGTTCACAATAATATACATCAAGCTGCATCTTTCTTCAGCTGCATCTTTCCCCCATTACCTCTCGAAGAGCTATATAAATATACAATACTTTATATTAAGGCCTGGCTATATTTACTAAGATGGCCTTCAAAGTACCTATTCATTTATCCTGCCTTTTAATAATTAAGACAATAAGGCTCTAAAAACAAGAAAAGCCTATTAGTTTGAGAGTTCCTCTGACAATTCTTTGTCAAATAATTCCATCTGTAGTTAACTACTACAACAACAACAAAACACAAAATAACTTGGTTTCCTGACTTGTTAAACTGTTATGGTGTTAAATGTTAAGGAAAATAATCTATCATATGCATAAAACAACATATTCTACTTTTCACCCAATAGACACGAAATTGTTTATGTTTCTAATAAACTAACATTTTTGGTTAATAAAATTATTTATATTTTAATCCATATTTAAAATCTTGTTTTTCAACATATCCCTATAAGATTAATAAACAATAAAAAGTAGCAACTTTAAATCACACAAATAAGTTCAGAAGAAACTGATTTACATTTCAATTCTATAAACATTACAGGTTCTACTTGTACCAAATGAGATGTACCTATAAAACCATGGAGACTGAGATGTGTTTTACTGTTTTGTTTTTCAACAATATTTCTCTTCACAAGTGCTGTAACTTAAAATTTACACTGGAGGTTCAAGACTTTTTCATAGGAAGTCTCCAATTTTTAATATAAATGGTCAAAAAATAGTGTTCTTATTTACATAAGAATTACAAGAAAAAAAGGAAAATTATTTCAGAAATAAAGACAAGCTAAATGGAACACAAAATAACAGACCCCACAAGAAAAGAGGAAAGAGAATGGAGGAAATTTTCAAAATAACGAAGTTAGTCAAGTGTTACAGCTCCTTTAGAATTTCTCTGGCAGGCTTTCCAGTTTTTACCAAAAACCCTTCAAAAAAATAAAATAATAAAAGAAGTTAGTCAAAGAAGATCCCATATACATTCATAATTAGAGTCCCTAAAAAACAAACCCATGTAATGGAACATAACAAATAGTGAAAACCATCATATGAAAAAACTTTTCTGAAATAAAACACTTGAACCTACTTCTTAAGACCATACCAAGATCAACACCAAGACATAGTCAAGTAATGGTTCTTTAAAGAAAAAGAAAAATCTTTCAGGTAACCAGGCAAATGACCAAATTTCTTGTAAGAAAAAAACATCTGAAGACTTTGAAAATGTCCATGGAGCTCATAAAAAAACGTGGCTGGGTACAGTGGCTCATGTGTGTAATCCCAGCACTTTGGGAAGCTGAGGTGGGAAGATCATCACTTGAGCCCAGGAGTTCAAGACCAGCCTGAGCAACACAATGGGACCCTGTCCCAACAAAAATAAAAAAAATAAATAAATAAAGTTAGCCGAGCATAGTGGTGCGCACCTGTAGTCCCAGCTACTCAGGAGGCTGAGGCAGGAGGATCGCTTGGCCCCAGGAGGTTGAGGCTGCAGTGAGCCACGATTGTGCCACAGCCCTCCAACCTGGGCAACTAAGTGAGAGTCTGTCTCAGAAAAAAAAGCAGAAAAGAAAGAAAGAAAACATGAGCCAGGGATTTTACATCCAATCAAAGCTTCAAATATAATGAGTACAATGGTCACAAGCAAATAGTTTGAACCGAAAGGACTTAAAAGAATATTGTTCCCATGAGCTCACTTGTAGAATGTGAGTTTCAGATAACCAAAAAATCCTCAAAGTATCCTTGGGATAAGGTCTGATGATGAGTATTGAATATAATTTAAAATTAACACTAAGTGATCAGAATAAAGATAACAGTGTAGTGTATGCAAATGTTATATGCTCATAAAATACAGATATAAAACAATTAACAAAAAAGAGAGTTTACAGAAAAAGCAATGACCTACTGATACACTCAACTACCTGGATGAGTATCACATGCATCATGCTAAGTGATAACAAAATAGCCATTCTCAAAAGGTTACATTTATATAACATTCTGGCTTCAAAAGGCAAAACTATAGGGACAGAAGACAGATCAGTGGTTGTGAGGAGTTAGGGGTGGGAGGAGGGTTTGAGATAAAGGGGCAACAAGAGAGAGTTTGGGATGGTTGTTATGTAATTCTATTTGTCAAAACTCACAACTATACACTGAAAAAAATGTATTTCACTGCACATTAATCAACAATACATTTTAAGTGCAAAAAAACCCACAGACACTAGGGAAACGGAAGAAAAGGTGCTGAAGAGGTTACTAGCTAATTTCATTATTGCTCACAATACAAGAGTACCTTAAAAGAAGGGGACTATAAGTATTAGTATAAATGTACCTCTCTCAATGTAAAAACATACCAAACCTCTCAAAAAAAAAAAAAAAAAAGAGCAAACAAAATAGATAAAATAAAAAAATTCAAAAGCAACAAAAATGTTTCAAGTTTCCTTTCACTCCCATCCCCATTTAACCACTTCCTCTACCTACAGCCAACTAGTGTCATCAGCTATTTGTGATACCTCTTCAAACTTTTCGATGGCATATTTACTCCCATTTTTTTTTATTTTTTATTATATTTTATTTTATTATTTATTTTATTATTATTATACTTTAAGTTTTAGGGTACATGTGCACAATGTGCAGGTTAGTTACATATGTATACATGTGCAATGCTGGTGTGCTGCACTCATTAACTCGTCATTTAGCATTAGGTATATCTCCTAATGCTATCCCTCCCCCTTCCCCCCACCCCACAACAGTCCCCAGAGTGTGATGTTCCCCTTCCTGTGTCCATGTGTTTTCATTGTTCAATTCCCACCTATGAGTGAGAACATGCAGTGTTTGGTTTTTTGTCCTTACGATAGTTTACTGAGAATGATGATTTCCAATTTCATCCATGTCCCTACAAAGGACATGAACTCATCCTTTTTTATGGCTGCACAGTATTCCATGGTGTATATGTGCCACATTTTCTTAATCCAGTCTATCATTGTTGGACATTTGGGTTGGTTCCAAGTCTTTGCTATTGTGAATAGTGCCACAATAAACATATGTGTGCATGTGTCTTTATAGCAGCATGATTTATAGTCCTTTGGGTATATACCCAGTAATGGGATGGCTGGGTCAAATAGTATTTCTAGTTCTAGATCCCTGAGGAATCGCCACACTGACTTCCACAATGGTTGAACTAGTTTACAGTCCCACCAACAGTGTAAAAGTGTTCCTATTTCTCCACATCCTCTCCAGCACCTGTTGTTTCCTGACTTTTTAATGATTGCCATTCTAACTGGTGTGAGATGGTATCTCATTGTGGTTTTGACTTGCATTTCTCTGATGGCCAGTGATGGTGAGCATTTTTTCATGTGTTTTTTGGCTGCATAAATGTCTTCTTTTGAGAAGTGTCTGTTCATGTCCTTCACCCACTTTTTGATGGGGTTGTTTGTCTTTTTTCTTGTAAATTTGTTTGAGTTCATTGTAGATTCTGGCCATTTTCAAAAGGAAATAATAAAAGAATAAACCAAGAACTAATGAAAATGGTTACCTGAGGGGGGAAGAAAAAAAGGATGACATGAACCTTCTGTGAAGTGCCTTCTTTCCTTTTTTTTTTGAGAGAGAGTCATGCTGTCACCCAGGCCAGAGTGCACTGGAGCAATCTTGGCTCACTGCAACCTCCACCTCCCGGGCTCAAGCGATTCTCCTGCCTCAGCCTCCTGAGTAGTAGCTGGGATTACAGGCATGTGCCACCACACCTGGTTAATTTTTGTATTTTTAGTAGAGATGGGGTTTCGCCACATTGGGCAGGCTGGTCTCGAACTCCTGACCTCAGGTGATCCTCACACCTCAGCCTCCCAAAGTGCTGGGATTACAGGCGTGAGCCACCGCGCCTGGGCCAAGTGCCTTCTTCAACAGTCTTACTTTGAAACAATGTAAGTGTTTTACTTAATTAAAACAAAAATTTAAAAATCAGTCCCTAAGAATGGAAGATAATTTTAAATAAGTGAAACTAGTATATATCAAGTTGGTGGCAGAAATACAGAAAAAAGAATTACTTCAAGTGACTTTAAAACACAGTATTTTGAATATCCATCCCTAATGGGATATATTCTAAAGACTGAAGCAAAATTTAAAAAAAAAAAAAGACTGCAAAAAAACATACAGTATTCAATGTTCTTAATACGGATTTTTTTTTTTTTTTTAATTGATGAAGTTTCGCTCTTGTTGCTCAGTCTGCAGTGCAATGGCACGATCTTGGCTCAATGCAACCTCCGCCTCCTGGGTTCAAGCGATTCTCCAGCCTCAGCCTCCCGAGTCACTGGGATTTCAGGTGCCCACCACCAGGCCCAGCTAATTTTTGTTACTAGTAGAGACAGGGTTTCGCCATGTTGGCCAGGCTGGTCTCAAAACTCCTGACCTCAGGTGACCCACCCACCTCTGCCTCCCAAATTACTGGTATTTTAATTTGGAAATGTAACAAGATATTCTAGGCTAAAGCAAATAAATATGTTAATATCACTAGAATCAAAGATTCTCAGAATAAGAAAAAAGAAGTATAAAATGAGAGACTTTAAAACTGATTTGGAAACTCTGCAACTCACGAACTCACTTTGAAATGCATTTTAAATAGATGGGGTGTGGACGAACGGACCTGTAATAAAGTAAATATAGCAAAATCTTAATTCTAAAATCTAGGTGGTGTGTACAAGGGTATTCACTGTATTAACTCTGTCTTCTGTATGTCTGTAAATGTTGGGGAGGAAAACTTGCTAGATTCTGTACTATACAAATCATAAAGAATCACTGGGATGAATCTCAACTCTTAACCAATCTGTTTTTCCATCTGACAACAATTACTTCTCAGCAACCATTTTAAAACATTTCAACCACTCCTCCAAAAAACTATCCAGACTACCAAATCATCCACAAAGCCAAAAGGTCTAGGACCAACAGATCATTTCTCCTTATCTTGGAATGTTAATCAACCTAAGTGATTCTAGCAATAGGCAAAGATCAATAACTCAATATATCTGAGATAAACATAAACAGAATGGTTATAAACTGTTTTCCTGGTTCTGAAAAACTGAAATATGATTTCAAGTAATATATTCATCAGGACAAAACTATACAATCTTAAAGTTATATGACATGGGTGCCTTTAAGACATTAAAATGAAATTTTCTCCCTGAATTTTCAATTAAATTTATATTAAAGTATAAGAACTGGTACCCATGAGAATAATATCTTTTTAATCTCTCATGTGACTCAAATACATCTTAAACCAATTTTTCTTTCTCAGACTAATGTTGAAAGCAGTTTTAATAGAGAAAAAAAGCTGGAGAGAATATACTCCAAAATGTCAACTGCCATTAATCCGGGTGGTAGGACTGTATATGCTTTTAAAAATATGTTATGTTTTTTTCTATTTCACAGGAGTTATTTGATTTTCCCTTTTGCATTAAGAATGCATTACCTTGTAATTGGAAAAAAAATTTCTTGAAAAAAAACAACAAAAAAACTACCTATACTTGTTAAGTATAAAATAACTGACAGAGTAAGAGGTAAGGGTGATTTGGGATTTAAACTGCACTAAAGATAACCACCTCAAGAATAATCTGAGAAACATGATGGTTATATATCTCTAGGTCACTTTTCCCATATTTCATACCTTCTTAAATAACCAATTTTTCTCTCCACCAAAAATATGGCTCCTACCATTCTTGATGGTTTCAAAATGTAGGTAAAGAACATATCCAAAATCCAAGACTCACATTCTGTTCATTCCATAAATACTGACTATCTATACTCTGTACTATGCACAGCAAGTGCTAGGGGATTACAAAAGAAAAGATGTTATTATCCCTACCCACCTCTACTCAGTTAACATATTTATGCAGCACCTATTTTGTGTCTGGCATTGTTCTGCACACCATGGATATAGCAGTAAACAAAACAGACCAAAAAAGCCTCTCTGATAAAGACTTCCTTCTCTTGTCTTCCATGGTTATGCCCTAAACTTAGCCAAATGCAGCAAATCCACCTCAGAAATCCCTCTGCATCTCCTTAAAACTCACTAAAAACAGCAATATATAAATCTCTCATTTTGTCTGAGTATATCAGCTCCATACTGATTTCATTTTTTCCCTACCCAGCCTGAACTAAAATGGTCCATTTAGATATTCCCTCACCAGTAACCTCAATTACTACAGTTGTTCTTCCAACTTACCTAACCTATAGTTTCCCATTTTGCATCAATCATACAATTCAACTTTCCTCTCTAACCAGCTGGGTATAGAGTAAAAAATTATAAGTATGTAAACCGCTGTCACAAATTCGTGGTTTTAAATCTCATAGTTCCTCAATACCTTCACTTCTCTGATCAATGAACATTTACTAAATATCTATGTGTAGGACGACACAGATAAAGCTGTGGCAAAGACAAAAGTCTATGCCCTCCCTAAAGGAATACTCTAATAGGCAGGACAGATCTTAAATAAATAATTATGAAGGTGATTAAATGCTATGAAGGGGAAGTACAAGATGCTGTGAAAGTTAACAGAGCCTAATCTTGTTTGGAGGTGAAAAGGCTGTCAAGACAGGCTTCCAGAAGTAGTGATAAGTGCCAATAAATAAATTCCACACAGCATCCCACCTTCCTAATTTATACTTAAATCCCCATATCCCACTTGCTGGGCAAAGAAACTTGCCTCATTCACCTCCTCAGCCTTCTCCTGGACTCACTAGTGATTCCTTCTCCTCAGCATATACATACAACAAGGTCTGTCCCACCCAAACATAAATTGCAATAATTTTTCTGGAGAGTAATTTGGCCATGTGTATCATAAGCCATAAAAATATGCATACCCCTTCTTGTGAGCCATAATTCCACTTCAAGAAATCTTTCCTAAGGAAATAAAGACAAATTTCATGCAAAAAAGAGTATTTAGAATAGTGAAAGAATTAAAACAATCTAAATAACTGGCAACAGGAGAACAGCTATGCATGTGCCTTAATAAACTTATAACAGACTATGCCACAGCCAAAAATAAAAAGATATTCAGAGCTTTTAATCTCATAGAAGAATGCTTATAATTATGTAAGAAATACACTATTAACTGTTACATAGAAATAAATCAATAATAATCCTCTACAAAAAAATTTAAAAATAAGCCAGGCATGGTGACACATCTCTGTAGTCCTAGCTACTTGGGTGGCTGAGGCAGGAGGATCACTTGAACCCAACAGTTTGAGGTTACAGTGAGCTATGAATGTGCCACTGCACTACAGCCTAGGCAACACAGAAATACCGTCTCCCCAAAAATACTAAATAAATCAATGATAAACACAGGATGTAAAAACCTGTATAAAGAGGATACCAGGCCGGGTGTGGTGGCTCACACCTGTAATCCCAACACTTTGGGAGGCCTAGGTGGGAGGATCACGAGGTCAAGAGATCGAGACCATCCTGGCCAACATAGTGAAACCCTGTCTCTACTGAAAATACAAAAAGTAGCTGGGCGTGGTGGCATGCGCCTGTAGTCCCAGCTACTGGGAGGGGGGCTGAGGTGGGAGAATTGTTTGAACCTGGGAAGCAGAGAATGCAGTGAGCCGAAATTGCACCACTGCACTCCAGCCTGGCAACAGAGCCAGACTCTGTCTCAAATAAAAAGAGTATAACTAAGCTTAAAATGTAAGTGTATATGTAACATCCGCAAGAAATGAGCAGAAGTATTGATAGCAATTAATTATACAAAATTATGGTTTAGTTTTCTCCCTTACATTTTTCTGTACTTTTTTTTCTTTCCTGAATTTCCAAAATTTCTCTCTTTTTTTTTCCCCCTGAAATAGAGTCCCACTCTGCAGCCTAGGCTGGAGTGTAGCGACAGAAACACAGTTCACTGCAGCCTTGACCTCCTGGGCTCAAGCGATCTTCTGGCTCAGCCTCTCATATAGCTGGGACCACAGGTGCATGCCACTACACCCGGCTAATTTTATTATTTTTATTTATTTATTTATTTATTTTGAGACGGAGTCTGGCTCTGTTGCCCAAGCTGGAGTGCAGCGGTGCAATCTTGGCTCACTGCAGCCTTGGCCTCCCAGGTTCAAGGGATTCTCCTGCCTCAGCCTCCCGAGTAACTGGGTACAGGAATGAGCTACCACGCCCAGCTACTTTTTTGTATTTTTGGTAGAGACAGAGTTTCACCATGTTGGCCAGGCTGGTCTCGAACTCCTGACCTCAGGTGATCCACCCACCTCGGCCTCCCAAAGTGCTGGGATTACAGGCATGAGCCACCATGCCCGGCCTAATAAACAGGGTCTTGCTTTGTTGCCCAAGCTAGTCTCGAACTACTGGGCTCAGGCAATCCTCCCACCTCAGCCGCCAAAAGTGCTGGGATTACAGGCATGAGCCACCACGCCTGGCCTTGAATTATCAAATTGGCAGTGTATTACTTTTCTAAATGGGTTGTGAATTATTGTTTCTCACAACAGCAACACAGCTACTAAGTTCACTGGCGCATTATCTCCATTCCTTACCTCTCTTTGACACACTGCACCTGCTATCATCCCAATTTTAAGGCAACTGCTATCACAAGGACTAATTAACCCCTCAAATGACAAACCAGTGGAGACTTAGCAGTTCTCCTTTGAACTGACTTCCTTGGCTTCTGAAAACACCTAGGATCTGCCTTCTAATTCTCTGACCATTCTTTTATAGAATCTTAGATGATTATGTAACAAGAAGAAATTTTTTAAAAAAATTTGTAAGTACATGAAAAGAATCTCAGATGAATTTCCTCCTTCTATATGTCCTTTAAATATGGTGTTTCAGGTGTCCACCCTAGGCCCTCTTTTTTTTTTTTTTACATTACATACTTGGGTGATCCTATCAATTCCCATGGCTTTAACAATTTACCTTCTGACAACTCCAAAACCTACCTTCAGCCCTACTCTCCTAAATCGCATTTATTTTTAGTCAAAGCCTTTGCTATTAATTTTCTGGGAGTCCCCTAGCAGCTCAAACACTGTTCTCATCATCATCTTTTTTAAAGATCCACTTCCTGGCCAGGTGTGATGGCTCACAACTGTAATCCCAGTACTTTGGGAGGCTGAGGCAGGAGGATCCCTTGAGCCCAGTAATTTGAGGCTGCAGTGAGCTACGATCACACAACTGCACTCCAGCCTGGGCAACAAACTGAGGCCCTATCTCTTAAAAAAAAAAAAAAAAAATCCCCTTCTGGTATTTTCTGATGTGTTTAGTCACATTACTATCCATTTAATCTTCTAAGCCAAAAGCTAGGGAGTCATTCTTAACACTCTCTCAACAACTATCTTTACATACTTACTACTCCTACTTCCTAATCAAGGAAATAAAGACAGATTTCATGTAAAAAAAATTAAGTCCTAATTAGTTAACAAATCTGTCTACTTTCCTCTCCAACCTCACCACACAGATTAAACCCTCAATTTATTATTACAATAACCCAACTGATCTCTGGAAGTCAGTCTCAGATCTATTTTCCATAATACCCTCAGATAACCTACCTAAAAAGCAAATCCAAACATATAATTCCCTTGCTTAAAACTAGCACCTGAAAGATAAAGGGTTAACACCCACTAGCATTAGAAGTCCCTTCATGATCATCTCCAGACACATTCCTCCCACAAAACTTTATGCTGAGCTTCCTCCAGCAGCAGCAGCAGCAGCAAGCAGTGGCAAGAAGACATGAGTTTGCTGTGCACCAGGCATCTTTTTTCAGAGCAGCATCAAGCTATCCTGAGTTTGCTTCACACCAGGTACTCTAATAAGTGCTTTAAGTGAGTTATGTAATTTAGTCTTATGAGGTTGGCACTATTATTTCCTTTTCACAGACTGAGAGAGTCTGTCAAAAAATACAAAACCACAGAACTAGTTAAGTAGCAGAGCTAAGATTTACATCTCCACTATATTTCTCAACAAAAGTTAACTAGTCAGCTTCTAAAACAGCTACTAATCTTTAAAATCTCTGTTCATATCCTATCTTGTAAAGGATACCTGAGCAACTGAAGGACAGAGAAGCTTATGTTTAACTGTATTCCTCTTCTGTAATTTTATGTAAGCTTCCTAGATAGACTTCCCTGATCACCACCCTGTCTTCCAACAGAGTTGGTTACTTCCTCCAACATACTTCTCTAATTTGTTTATATGTCTACTACTGTGTATCTCATACTGGATATTATTTATTTACATGTTCATTTCCCTTCTTACCTGCAAACTTTTGGAAAGTAGGTACCCTTTCTCAGCCATGTTTACAGCCCTGTCTCCATCTTTGTCAATCCTAGGTTCTTAGCACAGTATCTGGCATATAACAGGTACTCAACAAATTAAATCTCCTCCTCTGTTATTTTCCTCCTGTTATTTTTTATTTAAATCTCTATCACACTCTATCCTCAGGCAACTGCCTCACAACCTAACTCCTAGCCCTAGCCCGTATACTCTGTAGCAGTCTTGCAGACCGCCATCACACACTTCATCCTCTCCCCACTTTGTATTATCTTTCTAAAGCAGGTATCATATATCTTCCCTACTCAAAAAGATTGAAGGCAGTCTGGGTGCAGTGACTCATGCCTGTAATCCCAACACTTAGGGAGGCAGGAGGATAGCTTGAGGCCAGGAGTTCAAGACCAGCCTATGCAACATACCGAGACCCATCTCTACAAAAAAAAAAAAAAAAGCTGGGCATGGTGATGCACACCCGTAGTCCCAGCTATCTGGGAGGCTAAGCTGAAGCAGGAGGATCACTTAAGTAAGGGAGGTCAGGGCTACAGAGAGCCATGATTGTGCCACTGTACTACAGCCTGGGTGACAGAGCAAGACTCTGCCACAAACAAAAACAAAACAAAACAAAACAAAACAAAAAACTGAAAGCTCCCTTCTACCTATAGAGTATATTTCACCCTAGAACTATCATCAAGGCTCTATAACATCTGATTCCATTCTTACTTTTTTTCCTTTTTTTTTTGAGAGATGAAGTCTCACTCTGTCGCTAGGCTGGAGTGCAGTGGTGTGATCTCAGCTCACTGCAACCTTTGCATCCTGGGTTCAAGCGATTCTTCTGCCTTGGTTCCCCAAGCAGATGGGACTACAGGCGTGTGCCACCCCACCCAGCTAATTTTTGTACTTTTTAGTAGAGATGGGGTTTCACTATATGTTGGTCAGGCTAGTCTCGAACTCTTTATCTCAGGTGATCCACTCGCTTCAGGCTCCCTAAGTGTTGGGATTACAGGCATGAGCCACCACGCTCAGCCTGTTCTTACTTTTGTAACTCTTCCTTATAATCCAAGTCCCCAACAATACTGAACCATGTATCTCTGCCAAAGACCACAAAGTTGCACTCTTCCTGTGAGACTATTCTGGCCATTTACCATAGTCCGGAATGTTCTTCCCCAAAAAGGCCTCTCAAATTCTTACTCATTTTGTAAGGTCTACCAACTACTACTTCCTGTATAAATGTTTCCTTGAGCCAAAATTAATTACCCTCTCCTCAGTTTTCCCATACATGGTCTCATTCTTAAGTACTTAGTATATTATGTCTTAAGAGTTGCGTATTTCTGCTTCCTGCCTTGTCCCACCATATCTTCCAAACACCACATACCAACAGTTTAGTCAACAAAGGACTATATATGTAGTCCTTTGTTGTACAGCCCAGGTATGTAGCAGGCTATACCATCTAGGTTTATGTAAGTACCCTTTACGATGTTCATAAAAAAACATCGCCCAATGACTCATGTCTCAGAACATGTTCTGTAGTTAAGCGACATATGACTACACTAAATTTGATCTTCCTCAAGGGCAGGGACCACATTCAGTTCACTCATTGTATTAACTGAGTTTCTACTAAATGTCAGGTCCTCTAGTAAGAACTATGAATAAGACAAATCAATAAAATAATTTCTTAACCCCACTCAACTGCTGACAATGTGATATATCATAGGTGTTCAACATATATTTGTTAAATAAATATATTGCTTACTTATAAAAAATACATTGTTTACTCTTTGTTCACATTTACCCTGTGCTTCCATTTGCTGCTTACAACCAATCAAACCTAGAAGGAAAGATCCTTCTAGTTTTCAAAGCCTTTTAAGGCTAGACAGGAAGAAAGACCTTTGTTCTCCTCCTCCCCCTAAGAAATAAACTAGAAAGTCAGCAAGCATAAAAGGAACACTCTGAAAGAGTGCACTTTATTATCAGCAGAAGAATTTAGGAACAGAACAGAGAGACTGAATTACTTGCCAGTTCTCACTGAAACACTGTCAAAGAGTGGCATCAATATTTTGTTTGAAGAGCTAAAAATACCATTCATAATAAATTATAATTCTAAAAACTTTCAAATAAAAATTTTATTCTCTCTCACATTTAGAATTAACTGTATGTCCACTGCCTCTATTAATATGCATAATTTAAAATTTGAATGAAATCCCTGAACTGAAAGTACCTAAGATACAGACTCCTTAAAGAAATTCATCTCAACAGTCAATGATCACTAAAAAGAAGGGAAAGTAAACACACACCCGTTAAATATATGCCCTAAAGAAGTTATGCAGGGCCAGGCATGGTGGCTCACATCTGTAATCCCAGCACTTTGGGAGGCCGAAGTGGGTGGATTATTTTGAGGTCAGGAGTTCAAGACCGGCCTGGCCAACATGGTGAAACCCCATCTCTACTGAAAATAGAAAAATTAGCTGGGTATGGTGGGGCATACCTGTAATCCCAGCTACTAGGACAGACTAAGACAAAAGAATTCCTTAAACCCAGGAGACAGAGGTTGCAGTGAGCCAAGATTGCGCCACTGAACTCCAGCCTGGGTGACAGAGACTCCGTCTCAAAAAAAAAAAAAAAAGTCATGTAGATAAAGTGATTTAATTTTTCTTATGAAATGCATTAGAATTTATTTTTAAATTAATAATATTTAAACAGACTATTTTGTCCTAATAAATTTATTTAACTGCACATATACAAAACTTAGGTTCAGTTTAAATGAAAACTCATGGCAGAAAATGAAATCTATTCTTTCACTCAATAAAAGGAACTTTCTTCAGGTCTCATTTTCTAGGCAATAAAGAAATACAAGTAACAATCATGACAGTCATATTCCTAATTTTCCAGGGTAAACCTAGAAACAACGCACACCATAGGAATTAAAAGTCTTTATAAGCACATAATACATTAACACCAGTTCTTTCTACCCTATTGAAAGAGGCAATTCACACCCAACTCTTGCCATTTCATGAGAAAATTTGTTGCCAAGGACAATTTATTTTAAAAACTGAGATCTGGGATAAACACTTTGTTTAAAAGAAAACTCAGTGTTTTTGTTTGTTTGTTTTTGAGACAGTCTCGCACAGTCACCTGGGATGGAGTACAGTGGCGTGATGTCGGCTCATTGCAACCTCTGCCTCCTGTGTTCAAGCAATTCTCCTGCCCCAGCCCCTCAAGTAGCTGGGATTACAGGTGCCTGCCACCACGCCCGGCTAATTTTTTGTATTTTTAGTAGAGACGGGGTTTCACTATGTTGGCCAGGCTGGTCTCGAACTCCGGACCTCATGATCCACTGGCATCAGCCTCCCAAAGTGCTAAAGGCTAGAGCCACCGTGACTGGCGAAAATTCAGTTTTAAATTAAGCAGAATAAACTCTCAGATGGGCATACATCATTGCAAACAAAAGGTGCCTAACAGCTACTCTTTCTGGTCCACGCTTTACAAAGATGTTGAGATTTTTAGGAAAGAATCTTTTCTCCAGAAAAACATTAGTTAGCCAAAATTAGCAATACGAGTTGCTTTTTATCATAAATGAATTGTTCTTTGCTTCCAAAAACAATGGGTTGGGCCTAGAACTTTGTTCGACACGTTCACCAGAGAGATAAATGAATGTGACTAAAGAAATACAATAGTTTGGCCGGGCGCGGTGGCTCACACCTATAATCCCAGCACTTTGGGAGACCGAGATGGATGGATCACCTGAGGTCAGGGGTTCGAAACCAGCCTGGCCAACATGGCAAAACACCGTCTCTACTAAAAGCACAAAGTAAACTGGGCGTGGTGGCGCATGCCTGTAATCCAGCTACTCGGAAGGCTGAGGCAGGAGAATCACTTGAACCTGGGAGGCAGAGGTTACAGTGAGCTGAAATCACGCCATCGCACTCCAGCCTGGGCAACAAGAGCGAAACTCCGTCTCAAAAAAAAAAAAAAAAAAAAACAACAACAACAACAAAAAGGTGGGGCACTGTGGCTCACACCTGTAATCCCAGCACTTTGGGTGACAGAGGCAGGCGGATCGCCTGAGGTCAGGAGTTTGACACCAGCCTGGGCAACAGGGTGAAACCCCATCTCTATCAAAAATACAAAAATTAGCCAGGCATGGTGGTACACACCTGTAATCCCAGCTACTTGGAAGGCTGAGACAGGCAGAACTGCTTGAACCCAGGAGGTGGAGGTTACAGTGAGCCAAGATCACGCCACTGCACTCCAGCCTGGGCAACAGAGCAAGACTCTGTCTCAAAACAAAACAAACCAAAAAAAAAACAATAGTTTTCTCCAAGAACATACAAGAAATAGTACTTCTTCTAATCCATTCATTTATTCATACCTTTAAAAGCTACCTATAAATTAAGTACTGAAGTTATAGAAATTAAATAGTCCCTTACTCTTAAATCTGTAGGGTCATGTTGGCAGTAAGCAGACAATTGAAACAATAAATACCATAATTACAGTCTGGCCAAAATGTAAAGGAGGCATAGAAAAGGCATATTCCTACTTTAGGGAGAAAATGCCATAGGAAAGGTACTCCTAAACTAGGACTTGAAGACTAATTAATTAGCTAGGCAAATAGAGAAAGGGATAAGAGAAGGTGAAGGAAGGGCATGCATAAGGAACTAGAAATATAAGCCAGTATGCGTAGTCAGAGAACTCCAAATGGTACCTTATAGGTGAAGAGCAGGTGAGAATTAGGGATTCTTCAACATAATTAGTCATTAGGGAAATATAAATTAAAACCACAGCAAGAAATCACTAGAAACCTATTATAATGGCTAAAAATTAAAAAAAAAAGACGACAATACCTAGTACTAAGATCAACAGGAACTCTCATACATTGCTGGTAGAAATGCAAACTAGTGGGCCAGGCACAGTGGCTCACACCTGCAATCCCAGAACTTTTGGAGGCCGAGGCGGGCAGATCACCTGAGCTCAGGAGTTCAACACCAGCCTGGGCAACATGGTGAAACCCCGACTCTACTAAAAATACAAAAGATTAGTGGGTGGTGGTGGATATCATATCCCTCCACAGCATGGCTGGTTTCTGTCACTCAACAAGCACATGAAACACACGAATATGTCTGTAAGGAACTTACTATCTGGCTCAGGAGAAAAAAATGTATATATGAAAAACATATATACGAAAAAGCTAGAGGCCAGGTGTTGTGGCTCATGCCTGCAATCCCAGCACTCTGGGAGGCCGAGGCAGGCGGATCATTTGAGGTCAGGCGCTCGAGACCAGCCTGGCCAACATAGTGAAACCCTGTCTCTACTAAAAATACAAAAATTAGCCAGGCGTGGTGGTAGGCGCCTGTAATCCCAGCTACTTGGGAGGCTGAGGCAGGAGAATTGCTTGAACCCGGGAGGCAGAGGTTGCAGTGAGCCAAGACTGTGCCACTGTACTCCAGCCTGGGCGACAGAGCAAGACTCTGGCTCAAGAAAAAAACAAAAACAAACAAACAAAAAAAACGAAATGCAAACTAGTATAGCCACTTTGTGAAACAATTTGGCAGTTTCTTATAAAGTTAAAAATACACTTAACTACAATCCAGCAATCCCACTCCTAGATACTTCCTCGTGAAAAGAAAACTTATGTTTACACAAAAACCTGTATATACATGTTTACAGTTCCAGCCAAAAAACTGGAAACAACTGAGAAGTTCTTCAACTGGGGAGTGGGTAAGCAAACTTTGGTTCACTCATCTACACAATTAGATTAAAAAGGACTGTTCTATGAATATATACAACAGGGAGGAATCTCAAATGTGTTATGCTAAGTGAAAGATACCAGACTTCAAAAGGCTATATGATTCCATTTACATGCCATTCTTGAAATGGACAAACTATAGAGACAGAAAACCAGTCAACAGTTACCAGGAGCTAGAGGTGGGGAAGGGTTGTCTACAAAAGGGTATGACAGAATTTTGGGGGATGACAGAGCTGTTCTATATAAAGCAGTCCGCATTTATCTGTGGTTTTGCTTTCCTCAGTGTTTCAGTTACCCACAGTCAACTGAGGTCCGAAAATATTAATTGGAAAATTCCAGAAATAAGCAATTTGTAAGTTTTAAATTGCATGCCATTCTGAGTAACATGATAAAATCTCATGCCATTGGATTCAGTCCCGCCCTGTCCCCACCTGGGAATCATTCCTTTGTCTAGCATATCCACATTGTATATATACATACCACATGCCCTTTAGTCACTGAGTAGCCCTCTCAACTATCAGACTGAAAAAAAACATAGTATATATAGAGTTCAGTACTACCTGCAGTTTCAAGCATCGACAAAGGGTCTTGGAATGTATCCCCCACAGATAAGGGGAGTCTCCCATATCGACTGCGATGGTGGTTATATGACTATACATGTTTGTCAAAACTCACAGAACTGTATACTAAAAAGAATAAAGTTTACTATATGTAAAATATACCTAGTTTTAAAAACAAAAGAAAAAGGATAAGGTATCCTGGCTACAAAGAGACTGAAAAATGACGCAAGAGCTAGTCAGATCTGAGGGGTCCTGTTAAGAAGCTCTACATTTTATCCTTGAAGCAACAGATGTCCCAAATGATCTCAAAAAACGGGTAGAGGCAATTCAGTTTTGTATTACTAAGAACACTGACAACAGTTATAGACTAGAATAAGAGGAAAACAGGCAGCAACTGGAGACCCATCAACCATCTCAGAGTAATTCACCAGATAAATAATTGAGATTTGACAAAGTGAGAGGCAGTAGAGATGAACAGAAAAGTTAAAAGCAGGAAATTCTCAAGTTTCTAGCAATAGTGAAACCACCAACCAAAATTTTTTTTTTTTTTTTTTTCAGAAAAAGATTTTAAACAAGCTAAATTTAAATGCCTGAGGGACATTCAAATGCAAACATTTGGTTAGACACGTTGTCTGGAGCTCAAGGGAATAAGCTAAGATGTAGCATTAGATTCGAGAATCATCAGGGTATTTGCAGCCAAATATGAGGTCAAGTTCATATAATTTGAAGTATAAAAAGAATCAGCTTACTGATTATACAGCTTGTAAAGTGAGAAATGGTGACAATCGTGTGCCTATTTCAATATGGGCCTCTCTCAACCACTCTATCCTTGGCATCTCTGATTTTCTCTTTGGCTTGATTACCCTGAGAAAACTGAGGCAGTTACATAAAAAGCTGTCACTGAATTCCAAGTTTTTATTTTCTGTTGCTCATACTGTTGACATAGAGAATATTCAGCCGATAAAGGAGTAACCTACTGAATACACTTATTTGGTTAATTAAACACAGGAGGACCACTAAGAGGGGTTTGATTTGAGGTCCATCTGACTGACCTCACAGGGCAACTTATCCACACAGCCCAACAGCTTTGTCTTGGTAACTCAACTAATGACCCTATGACTGCTTTAAGAGACCTCTGATATGCAATAAAGTTATTAGGAAATACTATAGGATAGATCCAATGATTCTAGGTAATTAGTGCTTAACCAGGGATAGGCACCAAAATTCAGTGTGGAGCTTTCTCAAAATGCCTATCTTGCCCAAAGCTCTACTTCTGAAAATCCTAATTTAGGAACTTTTGGGGTATGGCCCAAAAATTACTATATTTTTAATAGTCTCATAAGTGATTCTGATATCCATACAAACCACACACCAATCCCAAGCTGAAAAGCAATGATATAAAATTTGGTTCCAGGCCCTACCATGGAATTCTCATTTGGAAATTTCTAAACCACATCCGAAACCTTGAAAATCTCCTCTAGTTGAGAGCATACAAATACACATTTCCCAGCTGAAACCTAAAATTCTAAGTCCAACATCTGTAAAATACCTATGAATCACCAACTGACTATGATTACTAGCTTTGAGAGGATTTAACTTCTTAGCAGAATTCAGGAAAAAGCAGTGTAAGTCATGGAAAATGAGTCACCGTCCCTTCATTCCTTAATTCCAATTCTCCATTTTAATAATAAACCTACCAGAAAAGCTTAGTTAATATCACCAACTCAAGCTTTAACTTCAGCTAGTATTTAAGCACAACCAGATCCAATCTGTTATACTGAAATATTCAGATTCCACTTTTCCAATTACCAAAATTTCCAGGATTCCAACTTTCCAATTACATCATAAACATTATGAATCAAAACAAAAAAACCAGCAAACGATTTTTCTCACCAAAATTTACACTTACCCATCTCTTCCCTTACTGACAATTTTTACTTCAAAATAGTAAATCCCACAGGCTGCTGGTATTGGATGCGTGGCTCGAACTGACGCTGCATCTTTTGGGGTTTTGCCATGACCT
Source organism: Pongo abelii (assembly GCF_028885655.2). Classification (NCBI taxonomy): domain Eukaryota; kingdom Metazoa; phylum Chordata; class Mammalia; order Primates; family Hominidae; genus Pongo; species Pongo abelii. The sequence continues at coordinate 13,629,668 of NC_071990.2, forward strand.
GCGTATGAAACAGGAAGGAAAAAAGAAGTCACATGAGATATTCACTGAAAAATGAAAACCTTAAACCATTCAGGAACATATAGGTTTTTGGAATGATGTATAATTTCTGCTCCTATCAGTTCAAATACTCAATAAAACATTTATCATCACCATGAACCCAATATGCAAAATAGCCCAAGTTAACCACAGAACTTTTCACACTATTACTAGTTTTATTAAGATTACAGAATCCAAATATGTAAATTGAACCTAGCAGCCTTTTATGCAAATTAAATAAAAGACATTATAGAGTACATTATATTTTTAAGAGGAAAAAGGATGTATGAAGAACATGAGAGAAAGATCTTAATTTTATCAGGTCTAAATTTGCATATAACTTATATAATTTCTGTACACTCTTGCCAAAGCCCTGGCTCTTTAAACCAGAAGCATCTGTATTGTATATTTCTAAGTGAAATCTTACACAATTAGATTGAATTGGCAAAACAGCTTTCTTAAGAATTTACAATTTTGTTCTTTGATATAGTCTTATTAATTAAAGCTGATTCATAAAATCTCTTGGGCTAATAATAGCCTATTGAGAAATACATCTAATTTCTAAATGTATTTTTTTCTTTTTAAACAACAGAAATAACACCATGCCACTGCTGACATTTTAGAAAATCTGTTAGATAATGGCTTTCAAACTTTTTAAACCAGCTATTCCTCAATTCTAATCCCATAGGGTTTGCTAAACTCACAATCACTTCCCCTGCCTCTCGCCCAAGACACAAATTCCCTTGAAAGCCAGCATGCGGACAATATTAAGAGAAAATACGTCCACAAAACCATGAAGAACAAAGAAAGAAGTTGAAGTAGCATGTCAGAAAGTACTCATAGAGTATGAGTGAGACAAGTCTCCATAATCCCCAAAAGGACTGCATGAGAAACAATACTCTAAATCATTATTTGGGTGTTCCAGTTAAATATGCTCCATGCAATACAAACTTTGCATTAATCTTTCAGTCATACTACAAAATTATCTTCATAGGTAGCAGAATTCTCCTCAAATTTATCATGATTGTTTTAAAACTAAATACCTTCTTGTATGTCAAAAATTGTATCTTAAGATATACAATCATCACACATGAATGAGATCATATCCTCCCTTACCACACACTTGACCAAATTCACAAAATTTCCAACACATGCCTTATTATTAAACACTGAAGTTTACACTTGCAATGCAAATTAGTACATGTTCACACCCCCTACTCCCCCCACAAAAAAATGGAATGAATTCTGCCACTCCTTCCATTACCATGAAAACTTGGGTTATGGGCAGAAGTTCTTTTAGCCTAGTGACCATAAGGAGTCAACAAGCTTGGCTAGGAAGACAAAAATGGAACCAACAATATTTACATGCGTCAAAACTACTTTAACATATGATGCAGGTAATAGATTTACACTGAGCTAAGCAGCAGAAAAGAATTGCACAAATCTGTGCACTAGTCACTTTTTAATAATATTTAATTATGGTGGCAGTAAACCACATTTTTCAGTCAAAATATGTTCAAATAATTAAGTTACCTGAGAAAAGGCCATGGAAACTACATATTTAAAAATTAGATTGTTACAAATAAATCTAGAGAAAACTATCTAAACAAAATCTAACTGCAGTCCTAAATCCACTGATTTTTTTTAAGGGGAGTGACCCAAACTTTTAGGGATAAAGTAATCCCAAAGTATTCTTGATAACAAATAATAGTTACATATATTTAATACCGTGTGAAAGGCACTGTTCTAAGAGCATTAAGTTTATTAACTCATTTAATGTCCAAAACAACCCCATGAGGTAGGTACTATCTATTATCATTTCACAGTTGAGGAATCTAAGGGAAGATAATGAAACTCGCCCAAAGTCATACTTCTAAAAGAGAATTCCAAACCAGGATTTGTGCTGGGATTTAAATTCAAGAAACCTGATCTAGAGTGAGCTCTGAACCCACATGAAGGATTTAGTTACAATGAACATTCGGGGATGACTTCACATATCCCCATGTCCCATTCTGACTACTTCTACGGGAAAAGAGAAAGAAACTAATATTTGAAAGTAAACAGTCTCTCAAAGAGTTAGGTGCTTTTGTATGGATTTTTCTCTTTCAACATTTATGAAATGGGTATTATTTAACCTCACTTTTTGAAATAAAGAAATCTGTAATCTGTCGTGGGCCTACAGAAAAAAAAAATAAAATGTTTACACATTATATACCCTGCCCCAAATTAGTAGAAACATATATTAAATCCATGCATGAATTAAAATCCCATACACTTTTCCATTATGCAAAAATTACTATAAAGTACCAGTTATAAATCTTCAAGTATCCATTATATTTGTTATGATTCACTAATTGCAGATAAATTCTGTAAATGTTAAAACTAAAAAGATTTGTTTCATGTTTAAATTAAAATTTAAATTAGATGTAAAAGGTATAAGGAAAAGTTTAAACACAAGATTATAAGGTTTCATATTATTTCTTAAATGAGACCAGTCCAAGTTGAGTATCCCTTATCTGAGATGCTTGTAACCAGAAGCATTTCAGATTTTTTTCAGATTTTACAATATTTGCACATACTTACCAGCTGAGCATCCTAAATCCAAAAATCCAAAATCTAAAATGTTTCAATGGGCATTTCCTTTGAGCCGGGCGTGGTGGCTCATGCCTGTAATTCCAGCACTTTGGGAGGCTGGGGCGGGCGGATCACTTGAGGTCAGGAGTTCAAGACCAGCTTGGCCAACATGGTGAAACCCTGTCTGTACTAAAAATACAAAAATTAGCCTGGCATGGTAGTATGTGCCTGTAATCCCAGCTACTTGGGAGGCTGAGGCACAAGAATCGCTTGAACTTGAGAGGCAGAAGTTGCAGGGACCTGACAGCGCCACTACACTCCAGCCTGGGCAACAGAGTGAGACTCTGTCCCAAAAATAAAAAAATAAAAAATCAAGTTTTGAATTCTGAAAGCATTTTGAATTTCAGATTTGGGATGCTCAAACTTGTAATATCAGAAGCAAAGGGCCTATTTCTAACAATGCTCATCACCTGAAAGTTTATTATTACCTAAAATTCTGTGGTAATCAAAAAACAACCTCATACTACCAAAGTGTAAACTTTTAAAACTACAAAGTCCTCAGTAATAAGTGTTTTCTATGTGGCTTTAGAAGAAAACACATGTAATACTTCCTAATTATAAGGCTAGCAAGTTTAGCTCTTTTTATTCAAACAATCTGATGGAAAGAGTTTGAATAAACCATTCTACCCCATTCCCACTCCCTTCCACTCGCCAACATGCAGCCAGTGCCTTCCCGGAAATATAAGTCAGCCGTCCTTGCGTCACCAGCCCTCAATACAACTAAGACTCCTTCCAAAGCCTCCTCTTTGGCCTAGTAAAAAGAGACGCTTCCTGAACACCGTGTCTGGCCTTGCTCTCCACCTGCACTTTCCACCTCCTTTCTGCTCCAGCCACATCAGCACTATTTCAATTCTTCACATTGATCAGGCCAGTCTGTACACATGCTATTCCCTCCACCTTTCCTTCTTAGCCTAAGTAGGTCCTACTCACACTTTAAATCTTAGCTCAAGCTTTACTTCCTCAAATATTCTTTCTCTAATCTCTCCAACTTGGTTGAAGCTCCTTTTTACAAGCCCTCATAGCAACATGTATCTCTCCTGCACATTCACACACTTAACACTCAGGTGTAATTATTTTTTCCCCGCGTTTTAATTCCTGAACCTCTTTATTCCCACTAACTTCCACTCTAACTTCAATCATTCCTTTTTGAAGAAGCAAAAGCCCAAGACCCAGAGTCTAAAGCTGCAACAGACCAAGCCACCTCTAATATCGGGCACAGTGAAAATTTAATTGGGCTTTTATTTTACTAGGACTGTAATTTTTGTAGTGTTCTGATTAATGCTTACAAAGTTCCCAAGGTTTTAAGGGGTTGCTCCAGCTTTATAGTTCGCGTAAGTCCTGTTACTTTTAGCACACTGATTTTGTGGAAAACATGGTTTTCCAGCCACGCATTCAGGACATGACTGCAGAAACACCGGTATCTTCCTCCAGAACACACCATCCTGTTCTATCCCCTTTCTAAAGCTTCTCATCTATACTTCCTCTTCAACATCATGGGAACTCTAATTCCTCAAACTCTTCGTGTTTTTTTCTCCCTTTTTCCTCTTCCAGGACAGGCTACATGGTAATCACTTAAAGCTCTCAAATATCCTTGATTTCCCTCATACGCCCATCCTTCTATCATATCCAACCAGCAAAATGACACTCTCAGTATTATAATCTACCTTCCAAACTCCCACACTGGACAGCTGACTTCCACTGAATAAAGTCCAAAATCTTACAAACAGCCACTGCTATGAACTAATGATGTCAACTGAGCACTCTCAATGCTACCAACAATATTTTTAGAAATGTTCAGTCAGCTTATTCCCTATTCCTCTCAATGGCTAGTCCACATTTTCATCATTTACTTTAAGCTTTACATCCTCTACTCAAATTCATGAGCAAAGTACCTCGCCTCTTATCAAGAAAACAGGAGGCCAGCTGGGTGCGGTGGCTCACACCTGTAATCCCAGCACTTTGGGAGGCCAAGGCAGGCGGATTGCCTAAGGTCAGGGGTTCGAGACCAGCCTGGCCAACGTAAAAACCCCATCTCCACTAAAAATACAAAAAGTAGCCAGGCATGGTGGTGCGCACCTGTATTCCCAGCTACTTAGGAGGCTGAGGCAGAAGAATGGCTTGAACCCTGGAGGCAGAGGTTGCAGTGACCCGAGATTGTACCACTGTACTCCAGCCTGGGTGACAAGAGCAAGGCTCCATCTCAAAAAAATGGGAGGCCATTAGCTATGGTCATATTCAATTCTCCACTCTTTTATTACAAAGTGATCTATGTCCATAGCAGTCTTCACCTCTTCCACTATTATCAGAGGAAGAGTCTGTACTCTCCTCTCCAAGACCAACCATTCTGGACTCTGGAACCAGTTTCCTCTCTAGAAGCCTCTCTGTCAGCCTCTCAAGCTTGTATTTCATTATCTTCCTCTCTAATCTCTCCTTCCCCTCAATCTGTAAAGGGACAATGTCCCCAAAATGTACACTTTTCACAAATTCTATGCCTCTGTGCTACATATAAATCATTGGCAGTAATGTACCAGAGTTGATGGTATATAATTTTTTACCTTAAAAGTAGTAACAAGGCCGGGCACAGTGGCTCATGCCTGTAATCCCAGCACTTTGGGAGGCCAAGGTGGGTGGATCACTTAAGGTCAGGAGTTCGAGACCAGCCTGGCCAACATGGTGAAATCCCACCTCTACTAAAAACATAAAACTTAGCCAGGCATGGTGGCAGGTGTGTGTAATCTCAGCTATTCGGGAGGCTGAGGGAGGAGAATTGCTTAAACCTGGAATCCGGCCTGACAAAGTGAGACTCTGTTCAAGAAAAAATAGTAATAATAACCAGGTAGGCTAATCAATTTTATTTGTTAAAATATTAAATTTTGTATACATTTACTGGAACACCATACCTTGGACTAATATAATATAGTATTTTCATTTAATTTATGTCGCTTCAGTTTTACCTACACAACCAAATTAAAACAAGATTGACTAAGAAATGACACAGTGGTCTCTAACACAATACTTTCCAAAGGAATTTTTAAGGACAATTTTGGTTATGTAGGATTTTCATCTTCTATGCTGACGTTAGAAGCTAAACCCTAGGTAAAATGTAACTCCACTATCAGCCATTAAAAATTAGAGGAAAAAAAAAAATCCTACCTTAACCTCCATCCTCCTCTAGGAAATGCCTAATCTCTTCCTTCATCTATATTTCTCAAGGATAATCTCTATTCACTATCCTCTCTACTGGGTCCTTTCATTTACTCTTTCAACCCACTGAAATCTGGTTTTTGTCCCATTACTCAATTCAAACTGCTCTCCCTAAAGTCACAATGATCTAATTTCCAAATGTAGTGGAAAACTATCTGTGCCTATCCTACTAAACCTATCTGTTGCAACAGACACTAAATATCACTTCCTCATTTCTAGGGAGGGTGGGGAGGCTGTTTGAGACAGTGTCTCATTCTGTTGCCCAGGCTAAAATGCAGTGGCATGATCACCGCTGGCTACAGCCTCAACTTCCTGGGTTCAAGCAGTCCTCCCACCTCGACTTCCCAAAGTGTTGGGATTACAGGAGTGAGCCACTGCACCCTCCCATGCTCAGCTTCTGTGACACCAATCTCCTTGATGTCTGGGGATCTACCATTTCTTTTGTGCTCCCTCCAGTCTTCCAATGTTGGCATTTTTCAGGGTCCCCATCTTTGGCCCACTGCTTTTTCTCACTCTATTACATATTCTCCCTCTCTCTCTCAAATACTCTGAGTTTCAACTACCACCTACATGTGACTCCTCAATCAGTCACGACCTAGACCTCTCTCCCAAGCTTCAGGCCAATTATGGTTAACTGCCAACCCTTCCTAGGAGAAACTGGCTCACACATTGTCCCTACTGAAAGAAGTGAGACCCAGACTATCCTTGTACCAGCAGGGTATTTTGTATTTTATAATTACCACCACTCCTGCAGCTGATTCAACACAGGTTAGCACCTGACTTGAAGGCCACCAATTCACAACACAGTCTGTAACGAAAAGCTCTGCCCAACTAAGAATCATAGCAATTAGCCAGGCCAATCTGTTAAGTCTCTCAGGAATTTGACATAGGAAGGAAAGGATAAGCCAGTCAGTAGGGGAAAAGAAATAAGAAAACAACCAGAAACTAGTGATTGGAGCTGAGTCATTTTAATAGAATAGAATGAAGTGATGACTGTTAAGACCATTTAGAGTCCCCTTAACTCCAAAAGACCTGTTCCTGTTCTTTCTGTAAGGCTTGTTTCTTTGGCTTCTTCTGGTTTCCATGAAGTCAGATCACAGGGCTGAGATTCCCATTTTTACTTATCTCCAACTATACTGTAATACAGTCTTCTTCACAATCATTATTTTATTCATGGTTCACTGCAAAAGCCTAACAGCTAAAGACCCAAACATCACCCTAACAGAGTTGGAAACCCAAACACTTTCCTTGATTTCTCTCACCATCATTCCTCATATCCTCTCAGTATTACTTTTAAATATCTCACAAATATATCTGCCCTTCTCTGTCCCTACCACTGACCCAGCTGAGGTCAATTGTAACATGGTCTACTGCAACAGTCTTCTAAATGAATTTGCTGTTCCCACTCCTGTAACCTCTCGAATCTATCTTCCAATCAGCTGCGTAATCTGACAAAAATGAAGACATGAGCCAGTCACTTCCTATTTAAAATCCTTTGATGATTCTCCATCTCCTACAGAATAAGACCTAAACTCAACAAAATATTCCATAGGGCTCCTAACTGGGCCAGTACAGTGGCTCCTGCCTGTAATCCTAGCACTCTGGGAGGCTAAGGCAGGCAGATGCCTTGAGCTCAGGTATTTGAGACCAGCCTGGGCAACATGGCAAAACCCCCTTCTCTACAAAAAAATACAAAAAATTAGCTGGGTGTGGTGGCGTGTGCCTGTAGTTGCAGCTATTTAGGATGCTGAGGTGGGAGGATCACTTGAGCCCGGGAGGCAGAGGTTGCAGTGAGCCTAGATCGCACCACTGCATTCTAGCCTGGACAACGGAGCCAGACCCTGCCTCAAAAAAGAAAAAAACAAAAACAAAAAAAAGCCTCCTAATTGATCTTTTCCCAGATGCTCCTTGTCACATACTCTAAATGCCAACCCAAAATTGCTTGTAAAACCAGACACATAAAGTAATTCTCCATGTTTTTGCTTTTCCTTCATTTGCAACATCTAGCCCCTCCCTTTCTCCTATATCCTACTCATCTTTTAAGACTGACCACTAGCCTCGACTCCTCCAAGAAGCTATCCCTGATACCTACACTTCCTTCATTCTTTCCAATGTCAGCCTGAGTTAGACGCTCCTCCTATCTTCCACAGTACTCTCTCTAATATTTCCCTTACTACTCTATTTTATGTCCTCTGAGCTCTCTGAATTCAATGACAGTATCTTCTCTACCTTTGAGTGTCCAGAACCTAGCACAAAGTAAACATTCACTAAAAGCTCATTAAATAAATGAAGAAATGAACAGTGAGAAACACATATAAATTGCCTAGTCTAGCAGAATATATATCATTAGGCTGGGTGCAGTGGCTCACGCCTATAATTCCAGCACTTTGAGAAGCCAAGGCAGGCGGATCACTTGAGGTCAGGAGTTCCAGACCAGCCTGGCCAACATGGCAAAATCCCATCTCTACTAAATATACAAAAGTTAGCCAGGCGTGGTGGCAGGCGCTTGTAATCCCGGTTACTTGGGAGGCTGAGGCTGGAAAGTCACTTGAATCCAGGAGATGGAGGTTGCAGTGAGCTGACATAGTGCCACCACTGCACTTCGGCCTGGGCGACAGAGCAAGATTCCGTCTCAAAAAAAAAAAAAAAAAGAATATACATCATTATTGTCTACTGTTCTGCATGATTATTAGATTTACTTGATTCTTGCAGTTATCAACTGGCATTTTTAAACCTAATTTCCCAAAATCTTGTCAAATAATTCTTCAATTCCTTCACTTTAAGGAACATTTTTAGGCCGGGCGCGGTGGCTTACACCTGTAATCCCAGCATTTTGGGAGGCCAAGGCGGGCAGATCACAAGGTCAGGAGATCAAGACCATCCTGACTAACTCGGTGAAACCCCATCTCCACTAAAAATACAAAAGAAATTAGCCGGGCGTGGTGGCAGGCGCCTGTAGTCCCAGCTACTCGGGAGGCTGAGGCAGGAGAATGGTCTGAACCCAGGAGGCGGAGCTTGCAGTGAGCGGAGATTGCGCCATGCCCTCCAGCCTGGGCGACAGAGCAAGACTCCGTCTCAAAAAAAAAAAAAAAAAAAAAAAAAAAAACATTTTTATATCACCCCCATAATGCTTAACAGATATTTGTACTTGTAAGCAAGCATGTTGAAATATTTGTTCAACCTTAAAAAGTGCAAGAAATTAGATAAGCAATTATATTTAGGAAGTGTTCAAGGGCTAATGACTGGCGGTACAGGTGGGAAACTCAGAGTAAGTATAACAAAAGTTCAACCTATCACGTCTGTAATCCCAGCACTTTGGGAGGCTGAGGCGGGTGGATCACTAGGTCAGCAGATCGAGACCATCCTGGCTAACACAGTGAAACCCCATCTCTACTAAAAATACAAAAAATTAGCCGGGCGTCGCGGCAGGCACCTGTAGTCCCAGCTACTTGGAAGGCTGAGGCAGGAGAATGGCGTGAACCCGGGAGGTGGAGCTTGCAGTGAGCCGAGATCGCGCCACTGCACTCCACCCTGGGCAACAGAGTGAGACTCAGTCTCAAAAAAAAAAAAGTTCAACCTATTTGGTTAAGATATTGTTCATGACATTTCAATTAAAAAGTGCAATTCTGGCCGGGCACAGTGGCTCACGCCTGTAATCCCAGCACTTTGGGAGGGCGAGGCGGGCGGATCACGAGGTCAAGAGGTCGAGACCATCCTGGCCAACATGTTGAAACCTCCTCTCTACTAAAAATACAAAAATTAGCCAGGCGTGGTGGTGCACGCCTGTATTCCCAGCTACTCAGGAGGCTGAGGCAGAAGAATTGCTTGAACCCGGGAGGTGGAGGTTGCAGTGACCCAAGATGCCGCCACTGTACTCCAGCCTGGCAACAGCAGAGCGAGACTCCATCTTAAAAAAAAAAAAAGTACAATTCAGGCCAGGCGCAGTGGCTCACGCCTGTAATCCCGGCACTCTGGGAGGCCGAGGCAGGCGGATCATCTGAGGTCAGGAGTTCAAGACCACCCTGGCCAACATGGTGAAACCCCATCTCTACTAGAAATACAAGAATTAGCCGGACGTGATGCTAAGTGCCTGTAATCCCAGCTACTCAGGAGGCTGAAGCAGAAGAACTGCATGAACCCAGGAGAGGCTGCAATGAGTAGAGATTGTACCACTGCACTCCAGCCTGGACGACAGAGCAAGACTCTGTCTCAAAAAAAAAAAAAAAAAAAAAAAAATTGCAATTCACTATTTCTTTTTTTTTTTTTAAGATAGGGTCTCACTCTGCCACCCAGGGCATCATGGCTCACTGAATCCTCAACCTCCTGGGCTCAACCAATCCTCTTCCCTCAGCCTCCTAAGTGGCTGGGATTTTAGGTGTGTGCCACTTAGCCCGGTTAATTTTTAGGGGTAGAGCTGGGGTCCCACTATGTTGCCCAGGCTGGTCTAGAACTCTTGGGCTCAAGCGATCCTTCTACTTTAGCCTCCCAAAGTGCTGGGATTACAGGCGTAAGCCACCACACTCACTGAAATTCACTATTTCATTGCTTCCTATAATTCCCAACTTTCATTTATCTTGCATTTCTTCTAAATTGTCCTAAATCAGTAAAATCAAGGTGTCTGGACTTTTCTGAAGCACTGTATTCCAGTTACCTTTTTGCCCCAGAGTAAGTATTTTCAATCTCAACTATTCTTTAAAAGTTCTAAATGTGATCACAGGATTTTATCTACTTGAGATAATTAAGTCTCATATGAACTTAAAGACGCAATACTATGGTGTTGTGAAAAGAACACTAAATCTGGAATTAGTGAAAATTTTCAATCCTGACTTACTTATGACTGGGAAGATCTAACCTCCAGGTTCTACCACTCTCTAAAATTTAAAATGAAAATTCCAGGATCTTGTCCAGATCCACTAGTGTGTGTATATATAAAACACTCTATAAAATATCCAAATAGTGGTAATAACTAGAAAAGTATAAAAATGCAATCTGTTGTTGAAACATTTAGACTAAATCCATTGTCATATTCATTAAAATTATTTTCCCGTTATTATAACTAAGTCTAAACTTGTCACATTTGTACTTATTCAATACCGACAACAATTTCAAAAATAAGAGGGGCTATCCCTGGGTTTTTCAATAGTTGTTCTGTGACTGCTAAGCAAAAGGCCTTTCAAAAAATTTCACATATACTATACATACCCTGTTATTCCTCTGCAATCCAATCAACCTTATCTGCATGTCCAGTATTATTTAACATTAATCTCTTCAAATCATTTAAGGAACAATACTGCTTCCAAGAGCAATAATTTCAATTTTGAAGAACATCTTAAAAACAGAATGCAGGCTGGACACAGTGGCTCGAGCTTGTAATTCCAGGACTTTGGGAAGCCAAGGTGGGAGGATCACTTGAGCCCAGACATTCAACACCAGCCCAGGTAACACAGTAAGACCCCATCTCCACAAAAAAAAAAAATTACAACTTAGCCCAGCATAGTGACAGGAGCCTGTGGTCCCAGCTACTTGGGAGATCGAGGCAGGGGGATCCCTTCAGCCTAGGTGGTCTAGACTGCAATGAGCCATGATCGCACCACTGCACTTCATCAAGGCAACAGAGTTGAAACCCTATCACAAAAACAAAAAAAAACAAAAAAAAAAACAAAAAAACACCAGAACAACAACAACAAAAAACCAGAATACCTTTGGAGCAAAAGAAAGCAAAATACTTCTATTTCAAAGATAAAGAAAATTCTCGTCATTCTGGAAAATAATTATAATCACTCTTTTGAAATTCTGCAATACACGAGTATATGAATAGTAGTTTTTAATGTTAAAAGTGTCTTATAATAGGTAAAATCAATGCAGCACAATGATAGGTTAAATAAAAATTCGCTCTTCTTATTCTGTGACTTTAAAGTATTATCCACTCTCTATGATACTTCTCCTTTGCTAATACTACTGCTACTGGGACAGAGTTGCCCACTACAATCGGCGTGGTCCTCTCAGAAGACACACAGAAAAAACAGTAACAACGGAAAACACACACACACACAGTCTACAGTAACAAGAGGAAGAGGCAGTAGAAAGGGAAAAAGACTATTTCTGACAAGGGGTAAGACAGAGACAAAGGGAAGATAGAAGAGAGGGAAAGAAAATAAAAAGGATAACAACAAAATCTATTCTTCCAGAAATAATGATTTATGTTTACAAAACAGTTATGTTCCCAGAAAGTGAATCTTAGTATTACACAACAGAAAGTAATAAAGAAGCCAAGAATAAAAACTGAGACAGCAGTGTCAGAAATATTCCAAACTCCAACTGATTTCACATAAACGTGTATTTTTCTCTGACCTAATCATCAATTTTATGTAAAAGACTAAAACTAATCAAGACACCTTACAATACTAAATAAACAGTAATCACGAATCTTAGACATCACGGAAATTCAGAGCTGGAAACTTCCTTACCAATCGTCCAGCTCAACTTACACACCACTCAGAGGAAGAAACTGAGGCCCAGTCTTGTAAAATATCTACAAACCACAAACGACTGCAGAACTCAGGAAATCTAGAATTCTTTGTTCATCTACACTGACTCTGACTTTATGAGCAAATTATTTACTGTCAACCATAAATTTAAAATTATAAAATTCTGTCACATCTAACAAAAGCTTTCTGGCAGCCAGATCAGAAGTAAACACCTCATAACATAGCACCGTTCACACAAATTAAAACATAAAAGTTGAAATACTTCACAAGGAAATTAACAAAAGGTCCTAACTTGAGAAAAAACAAAGATTTGGTATTGTGAATGAAATGTTCAGACGTTTAGATTATGGAGGATAACACTTAGAAGTACTTCTTTGGATGTATGGCAAGAATAAAAAGAATGTTCAACAAGGCCTATTTTTGTGCGTGATTCTTTGCAGCCAAATCATTTGGTAGATTTTTATTGCCATTCGCCTTTCTGATTAAATAGTAACTTACTTATCAAGCTTCTTTTCAAATTTCAGTCCCGTATAAGTTAAGAATTTAACCACAAGGTTGTTTATCCCCTCTATATACATGTCACTGGGATCTGAGTAGACCCCTTTACTGCCAATCAAAGTGAGGCTGCCGTGAATGCAAAAGCTCCTGCTTTAGGTTTGGGGCCTAAAACCCTGGATTTGTTTCCAGACAGACTGATACGTTAGGTTGATTTTTTTTTCTTCCACACAAGTAAACTTGATACATGCTATTAAATTGGGCTACATTTCAATAGTTCCCATAGCAATTCATAATTTTATATACAACTGATTTGCTTCAAGCTTTTTTTAAGCTAGGAGAGGTAGGTGAGGGAGGAAAGGAGCAAGCACAAGCCTAAGGTTGTTGTTTTTAACTGCAGGTGTAAAACATAAGCCAATTTTCTTCAAAATACTAAGCTGCATTTTGTTCCATCTTCGTTTTCAACAAGACTTCATGTAATATCAACACCTAAGGACCTGTACAGGGCACTTCCAATCGGGAGTGGTAGGTTTCTGCTCCCCTAAGAAAAAGGGTGCTCCTGGGGTTCCCTTCTCCTACCGTCTCGGTTGCTTTTACTAAGATATATTGATGGCAAACTTGGGCCCCTTGTTCTTTTGTCCCCCTAGACAATCTCTGGCCTAATTTTGATTACTCCTTCCCCTGTGTATTCCTGTTCTCTCTTAATTAGAAATCATACCTCAGAATCGTGCCTCTCTTCCCCCCTTGTAAGAGGAGAACGCCTGACCCACCACCTGGAGAACAATGTAACCCAACTCCGAGTCCATGGATTCCTCTACCCAAGCCCCAAGATTTATCTCCCAGGGAAATCAGAAAGCCAGTTCTGTCCTGTCATCCCGGATTCCCTCAAGGTGTCCTGCTCCTGGCCTAGGATTACCAGCTCCTTCTACCCTGGGGTATTCTACTCACCTTCCTCTTCCAAGAATCTCGCCCCTCACCCTCGGACCCTTCACCGCGACCCCCGCGCCCACCCGGAGCAGCACAACAGGCGGCGAGTGGCCTCCGAGGGCAGAGCCCACGAGGGCGGGGGTCGGGGGCGGGTCGAGAGCGGCGCAGCGGCGGCCGGCCACGTCGGGTCAGTGCCCCACTCCCACCGCAGGACACACGCCCAGTACCTTTGTAGTGTACCCGCAGGTTGTTCTGAGAGAGGCCGATGTAGCTGAACTTGTCCTTCGGGCTCCAGGACCGAGGCAGCGGCGTCTCCTGTTCGTCCACGGCCGGGTAGAGGCGCTTCAGTCGCCGCTGCAACTCCTTCTCCTGCTCGTTCAGGGCCGAGTCCCCGTGCGGGAAGGGGGCCGCGGCGCTGCTGCCCGCCACCAGAGCTGGGCTCGGGGCTCCTCCGGCCGGGCCGGGGCCCGCTGCAAGGCCCGGGGGAGCTGGCGGCCCGCTGGCGGGGGCGGCCGCTGAGGCAGGCGGAGGCGGGGGCGGCGGCGGGGGCGGCGGGGCCGCGGTGGCCGGGGGCGGCGGCGGCGGGGGGTGGAGGAGCAGGGCGGCCGCCGCGGCCCCTAAGCCGTCGCCGCCCGTGCCGCCGCCGGGCGAGCCGGCCGGAGAGGAACCGGTGCTGACGGCCGGGGGCGCCGGCAGGACGACTCCGGAGACTGGGGCCAAGGCCGCCGGCGGTGGCGGCGACAGCTGCTGCTGCTGTTGCTGCTGCTGCTGCGGCGGCGGCGGCGGCTGCCCGGACATCCCGGCCGCGACTCAGCCTGCGGCCACCTCCACCTCTTCTCTCCTTCCTCCTCTGCTTCCCGGGGGCGCTGTCGCTGCGGCCGCCGGCACCAGGCGCCCAGTCCGCCCGCCCCGGAAGCAGGCGGCGGGCCGCGCGTCCAGGGAGACCGCGGCGGTTGAGGAGCTCGGAGACGTGGGAGTGGGCGGCGGGCCCTGGAGGCCGGGAGAGAACGTTGGCCGGAGCGCGGGCGCGCGGCCCGGGGACGAGGCGCCGAGGGCGGGGGCGACGCGGGAGCGCGGGAGGGGAAGGCGCGCTGGCGGCCGCCGCGGCCGCTGCTCTCGCGGCTGTTTCCCGGCGGGCGGGCCGGGCCGGCGCGAGACGCTGCGCGCGGGCGGCGCTAGGCGAGGGGGCGGGACGGAGGCGCGAGAGAGGCGCGAGCTTCGCGAGCGGGGCGGGCCGCGGGGCTCCCGGCTGCGCGCCGCGAGGCGTCCTCCCGGGCCCGCCAGTCGCTCGTGGGCAGGATCGCTGGGCTCCCGGCGCCGCAGGTCCCTTCGGAGGTGTCCGCCTCCTCCCTCCTGGCGGCCGCCGTCGCCCTTCTCGCCGGCGAATCCCCTCCCACTTGACTTCTTTTTGTTGTCGTCGCCCCACCTCCCCACCGTAGGGCTCCTCCGAGCCGAGGCGCCGCTTCTTGCCCAGGCGAGAGTAATCGAGCCCCGCTGGGGCCGCCGCGGGCCCAGGCCCCGGGGCGCTCTAGGACCCGTCGGCCCGGGGCGTGCGGAGCGGCTCAGGCTACCCGCGCAGTGCTGCTAGCTCTCGCCTCAGTCCCGTTCCCGTTTGCCGCCTCCCTCCAAAGAGGAACGCATTGCCTTTGGTACTTCACAGTGTTTAATTCCGTAACGTTGACCATATGGGCAGTAGAAACCATTTCTGAAGGCAGTCTCCCACTTACAATAGTGACTATTTCATTAATTAATTTTACGAGGACTCACAGTGAACTTAACAGTGGTAAAACGTGTCATTAATAAAGACCGGCATATCTTCAAAAAGCAGGAGCAGGCACTGTATGAATACAAGATTATAGTGTGTGTTTAGGAAGGGCTTCTAGAGACGTCAGAACATTTTATAGACTCCTTAATTTTCATAACAGGGTTCTTAGGTAACAAAATTATGCCCATTTTTAAAACAAGGAAATATTTACTGAGGTCAGCAGAGTCAAAAATAGGACTTCCTACTTTGCAATTCCCAATAGAGTGCTTCGTCGACTAATTTGGCACAACTTGCCAAGTGTTGCTCTCTGACCCATCATAACATTACTACTTTGTTTTCACCAGTTCCCTTTGTTTAGCTTATCCCTCCCTAGCTGGCAAAATCGGGCTTTGCATGTGTAAATTATATGATGTAAATTCTGATATTTTGTTTGCTTCCAAAGATATGATGGTAATCATTTGGTCAAATAGGAAATGTTTTGCCGAAGAGAAAATTATTTCGTTTTGAAGAAGGTAGGCCAAAGGCGATTTAAGGCCAAGATTATCTGGCCAGAACAAATAACAGAGTCATTCGGCCTAATTTCTCCCTCAGTTACCCAGACAACTAGATGTTCTGTTGTACTTTATTATTATTATTATTATTATTATTGTTGTTGTTGTTGTTATTGTTTTGTCGCCCAGGCTGGAGTGCAGTGGTGTGGTCTCAGCTCACTACAACCTCCGCCTCCCGGGTTCAAGCGATTCTCCTGCCTCAGCCTCCCAAGTAGCTAGGACTACAGGCATGTGCTCACACCCAGCTAATTTTTGTACTTGTAGTGGAGATGGGGTTTCACCATGTTGGCCAGGCTGGTCTCGAACTCCTGACCTCAAGTGATCTACCCACCTCAGCCTCCCAAAGTGCTGGGATTACAGGCGTGAGCCATCATGCCTGGCCTCTGTTGTACTTTGATAGAAATATCCATTAATTTTAACCTGCTGTTTGATGACTTTTTTTAAACCACTGCACTTTAAATCACATGATGTCACTGTATTTACAGTGTTCTAACACTTTCGTTTATGTTTCAGTAACAATGAGTTCAATGTAAACCAAGCTCTATTTAAATGTACGATAGCCATGGTAGGATAAATGGGCTCCAGACCTCATTAAACTTTCTTGAAAAACTTACGAAGATGTACTTTTTTTCTGTCAGCACACTTAGGAACTATCTAGAACCTTCCATATCTTAGGAACAGCTGAAGGAATAGAATTGTCTAACATTTTGTTGGAAGCATTTTTTAAGGGGGACTTGTGGTTCTCCATCAAGAAATTAATGATTTCAGTTGTGGGGGAGGATGCTGTGAATTGGGTACTTTCTCATATAGAAGGAGATAGAGAACATTGATAACGTCCTTTTGGAAAGCTACATACTTGGTTATATTTATAAGGAGACATAAAGGAGTTCATACCTTTTGACTTATCTATCAAAAAGCCAAACAACACAATCTAAATATGAAAATACTTTAGCCTGAAAAATGTTCAACAAGAAGTATTAATGGTAGATTAAATATAGAAGCAAATCAAATGCCCAACCTGAAGAGACTGGAAGAAATAATCACATACCCCACTCAGTGGAGTTATGCTACAGGAGCACATATAGCACATTCGTGCCATTTTTTTTTTTAAGGTATCCCTTCTGGGCAGTGGAAGTGCCCAAAGAGGCCAAGCCATTAGAAAAAGGCACCCCTTCCTCTTGACTTAGTGGATCTCGGGCCAAACTTCAGACCCACTCTCTCCAGGCTTCTTGCACAAGCACAGCCTGAAACAAATATTTTATGGCCTCTTAAAAATATGTTATTGAAGACATAGAAAAATGATTATGATATGCTAAATGAAAAGAGGCAATATGATAATTATAGCACTGCCAAAATCATTACCAAAAAGACATGAAGGAAAAATTGTAAAATGTTTCCATAATGGACAATTATAACGCATTATTAAAAATAATGTACTTTTATTATGAAAATAATAGAATTGTACATAGATATGTAAATAGTAAAAATCCATTGGCCATGAACATATCCACACCCTTCTTGAACCTATGTTTTCGATCTTTACCATGTATTACTCTAATATTACCCAGTATCTGTATCTGCTGGGTTTCTCAGTATCGAACAATAGGAACCAATTCTGGCTCTCTTAAGCAAAAAAGGAACTTACTGGAAAGATATTAGATGGTTCTCAGAATTGACCAGAAGGCTGGACAAGCAGGCCTGAAAACCGACAAAGGCCAAAGGAGGAGAGGCTGCATAAATAGACTGGCCTGGACCCCAGCACTGATCATAGAAATCACTGCCAAATGTCACCTTCACCACCTGGACTCTCATCTCTCTGACCTCCAGCCTTTACACCACTCACTCAAGTTTCAAAGTCACCAAGCCTAGATTGTGTGCCCATGCCAGAATACACCAGCAAGCAGAGATTCCCAGCTTATCCGGTGACTGGGTTACAGAGATGCTACGTTATTGATAACTTCAGCTCAGGGTGGGCCTTGAGTGGTTACAACCTCCAGAACTGGTCCCTTCCAACAGCGAGCAGTCTTGTGCATTCACAGAGTACCATACGCATCTTATTTTCTGTGCATGGCATAACATGAAAATGTTTAGGACACATTGCCCTAGTGGAAAAGGGCCACTGGTGCCCACAGTAGAGGATTTTCCATACTAGGAAAGATACTAGGAAAGAGGTAAGATGCTGACCAGCCTGTTTCAGTCAATGCCCATGACAGTATCCTTCTGGGTACTGGAAAATGTTATGGCAATGTGTGCCAAGATCTACAGTATGGTTTTAGGGTCAGGATTGGTTATCTATGGCTGCAGAATAAATAATCCTCAAATTTAGTGGCTTAAAATAATGTTTATTATCACACATTTTCTGTGGGTCAGGAATCTGGCACAACTTCACTGGATCCTCTGCTTCAGGGTCTGTCATGAGCATTCAAGGTGTCAGTTGGGGTTGCAGTCATCTCCAGACTTGACTGGGGAAGAATCCACTTTCGCACTCACTGATGTGGTTATCGCACTCATTGATTGCAGTTCCTTGAGGGCTGCTGGACTAAGGGATTCAGTTTCTTGTTGGCTATTGGCCAGAAGTGGCCCATGATGCCTTGCCACATGGGCCCCTTCAACATGGCAGCTTGCTTCATGAAAGCACGCAAGCCAAGAAGGCAATCGTGGCAAGACAAAAGTTACAGTGTTTTGTAACCCAACCACGGAAGT
This sequence comes from Pongo abelii, assembly GCF_028885655.2. Classification (NCBI taxonomy): domain Eukaryota; kingdom Metazoa; phylum Chordata; class Mammalia; order Primates; family Hominidae; genus Pongo; species Pongo abelii. The sequence continues at coordinate 13,648,471 of NC_071990.2, forward strand.
GACATCCCATCACTTTTGCTGTATGTTTGTTAGAAGTGAGTCATTAGTTTCATCCCATATTCAAGGGGAGGGGATTATAGAAGGCCATGAACACGAGAAGGTGAGGATCATTGAAGGCCGTCTTTGGAAACTGACTCATACAGGGTCCTTATAACTTCCAGTAACCCTGGGGAACTGCACTTGCCACATTCACATCAAATATGGATTCTAGACCAGGGATCGGCAAACTTTTTCTGTAACAGGTTAGATAGTGAGTATTTTAGGCTCTGTGGAACATAGTTACCTGTCACAACTACTCAATTTTGCCATTATAGCTGAAAGTAACCATAGATGATACATAAACAAACGGGCATGGCTGTGATCCAGCAAAACTTTATTTACAAACATAGGGAGCAGCCTGGATTTGGCCTACAGGCTTGCCTGTGATCCCTGTTCCAGACTATTACATCAACATTCCTTATAAACCATTTTCAACACTAAAAACGAAGGCCAAGTCACTAGCAATGAAATCCTAAGAGTCAACAAATTCATTTTATTACCCACAATGCATGCTGCACTCCAGTGTTCTAGGCGGCCTGATGCCACATGAGTGGAGTCAGGATATTTCTGCACGTAGAGTGTGGCAAATTCAAATTGATGGCAAATGGCTGAACAATGTTAGGAAACTATAGCAGTAAAGGGTCCAAGTTTGGGAAAGTTCTCAGTCAGCATTTATTAAGCACCTGTTATGCTGGAACCCTGGGTCCTGTCTTCTCTGGGCAGGGAAGGAGGAAAAGAGGCAAGAAGGATTACAAACAAAAACAGCAGTATGGAATCTACTTCTTCAGTGAACATAGTTGGAGAGTGATATGGTTTTAAAGGTGACAGCATGTTGGGAGCCCTCGCTCGCTCTCGGCACCTCCTCGGCCTCGGCGCCCACCCTGGCCGCGCTTGAGGAGCCCTTCAGCCCACCGCTGCACTATGGGAGCCCCCCTCTGGACTGGCCGAGGTGGGAGCCTGCTCCCTCTGTTTCTGGGGAGGCGTGGAGGAAGAGGCGCTGGTGGGAACCAGGGCTGCGCGCGGCGCTCGCGGGCGAGCGCGAGTTCTGGGTGGGCGTGGGCGCACCAGGGCCCGCACTCGGAGCGGCCGGCCGTCGCTGCCGGCCCCAGGCACTGAGGGGCTTAGCACACGGGCCAACAGCTGCGGAGGGTGCGCCAGGTCCCCTAGCAGTGCCAGCCTGCCAGCGCTGCGCTGGGATTCTCGCTGGGCCTCGGCTGCCTCCCCACGAGGCAGGGCTCCTGACCTATAGCTCGCCATGCCCGAGCCTCCCCACCCCCATGGGCTCCTGCACTGCCCAAGCCTCCCCGACAAGCGCCGCCCCCTGCTCCATGGCACCCGGTCCCGTCGAGTGCCCGAGGGCTGAGGAGTGCGGATGCACGATGCGGGACTAGCAGGCAGCTCTGTGGCACCGGTGCGGGATCCACTAGGTGAAGCCAGCTGGGTTCCTGAATCTAGTGGGGACTTGGAGAACTTTTATGTCTAGCTGGAGGATTGTATACACACCAATCAGCACTCTGTGTCTAGCTCAAGGTTTGTAAATGCACCAATCACTGCTCTGTGTCTAGCTAATCTAGTGGGGACTTGGAGAACCTTTATGTCTGGCTAAAGTATTGTAAATACACCAGTCAGCACTCGGTGTCTAGCCAAAGGTTTGTAAACGCACCAATCAGCACCCTGTGACTAGCTCAAGGTTTGTAAATGCACCAATCAGTGCTCTGTGTCTAGCTAATCTAGTGGGGATTTGGAGAACTTTTGTGTCTAGCTCAGGGATTGTAAACGCACCAATTAGCACACTGTTAAAGGGACCAATCAGCTCTCTGTAAAGCAGACCAATCAGCTCTCTGTAAAATGGACCAATCAGCAGGATGTGGGTGGGGCCAGATAAGGGAACAAAAGCAGGTTGCCCCAGGCAGTTGTAGCAACAGGCTTGCGTCTCTTTCAGGTTTGCGAAGGGGTTGTTGTTTTGTTGTTTGTAATAAATGTGGCTGGTAGTTGTTGTGTGGTCTTGTACCGTGTTTATGAGCTATAACAATCAGTGTAAAGGTCTGCGTTTGCATTCTCGAGGCTGGTGTGGTCACTGACTCACTACAAAAAATTAAACGATTCTGGAGAGGAGGAAGGAATGACCCCAGATGCGCCACCTCTAAAGAGCTGTCATACTCTCCACGAATGTCTGCAGCTTCACTCCTGAAGCGAGTGAAACCACAAACCCACCAGAAAGACTGAACACATCTGACCATCAGAAGCAAGAAAACCCAGACACACACCACCTTTAAAAACAGTCAGCAGGAGGGTCTGGTTTTTCTTTAAGTCAGTGGCACTAAGAACCCATCAGTTTCGGACAGTTTGGTGGTGTCCCCACCCAACTCTCATTTTGAATTACAGTTCCGATGATCCCCATGTGTCGTGGGAGAGATCCAGTGGGAGGTAATTGAGTCATGGGGTTAGCTGCCTTCATGCTGTTCTCATGATTGATAGGTCTCACCAGATCTGGTGGTTTCACAACGGTGTTTCTCTGCCCATTTGTTCTGCACTTTTCTTTGCTGCTGCCATGTGAAGAAGGTTGTGCTTGTGTCCCTTTCCATCATGGTTGTAAGTTTCCTGAGGCCGCCTCAGCCATGCTGAACTGTGAGTCAAACCTCTTTCCTATATAAATTACCCAGTCTCAGAAATGTCTTTATTAGCAATGTGAGACTGGACTAATACAGAGTGGTGAGATAATTAACAGTTGTTGCCTCAGTATCCGTAGGGCATTGGTTTCAAAAACTGTGGATAACAAAATCCATAGATGCCCAAGTCTCTTAAATAACATGATGTTATATAAAAATTTGGATAATAAAATGAATTTGCCTGTAACTTACCCACATCATCTCCTGTATACTGAAATCACCTCTAAATTACTTACTAAATATAATGTGATCCTGTGTAGTTGTGATACTGTATTGTTTAGGGAATCATGGCGAGGACAAAAAGTCTGTTCAGGACAGACAGAACAGTCATAGGTCTAACTACATCTTTGGTCTTCGGTTGAATCCAAGGTTGCAAACCTTCAGACACGGGAGGGCCGACTGCACACATGAATTAGAGAGCAGTGCTTTTCAGACTTGAATGTGGGGATTTGCCAAATGAGAGTATATTCTAACAAGCTTCCAGGGGCTGCTGCCACTCCTGATCCATGGATTAGCCCCTGAATAGCAAGGACTGGGAGAACAGGTCTTGCTGTGTCCCGCAGGCTGGAGTGGCCCGATTATAGCTCACTGCAGTCTCCAGAGCCTGGGTTCAAGGGATCCTCCCACGTCAGCCGCTGAAGTAGCTAGGACTACAGGCACATGCTACGGTGGTCAGCTATTTTTTTTTTTTTCTAATTTGTAGAGACGGGTCTTGCAATGTTGCCCAGGATGGTCTCGAACTCCTGAACTCAAGGGAGCCTCCTGCCTTGGCCTCCCAAAGTGCTGGGATTATGGGCAGGAACCACCACACCCAGCCTCAGTTGATGCTCTTTAGAAACAAGTGTTCCAGAGTCCATGGGCAGATAGACAAAGGTCTAGTGAGGGAGGACTCTGCATCAGAATTTGCATGCTGTCTTGAAGAGAACACGAGGGGGGTGCTGGCTGTTTTACCACAAACCAAGAGACTGCATCCCTGGGGTTTAGGGTGCAGGGTGAAAAGGGTCTGCAGGACCACATGGAATAACATAAATATACTATTTCATATTCATGTGTGAATAAAAGTGGTTATAATTCAGTGTTCATGAAGTAAAATCTATGTGAAAAACCAAAAGTTAAATTTAGAGGAAACTTTTATCATCTGTTCTAGAAGAATTTGTACAAAAATTATAATTTGGGCTGAAATAACCTAAGTTAATGACTTTTTGACAAATTAATAGGCTCTCAATCTCCTTCTGATTTTCCTCCTAATTTTCCTTCTGCTTGTTCTAGTCCACTGTAGCCCTTCCTCATTTGCCAGAACTCACATCCTTCCATCCATACTGATCTCTGTGTCTCCTCTTTCTTGTTTCCTTGAGACAGGGTCTCACTTTGTCACCCAGGCTGGAGTGTAGTGCCACAATCATGGCTCACTGCAGCCTTGGCCTCCTGGGCTCAAGTGATCCTCTCACCTCAGCCTCCCAAGTAGCTGCGACTACAGGCATGCACCACCACACCCGGCTGACTTTTTCTGTAATTTTTTTGAAGAGACATGGTCTCCCTGTGTTGCCCAGGCTGCTGTTACGCCTCAAGTGATCCTCCCGCCTCGGCCTCCCAAAGTGCTGAGATTACAGGCATGAGCCACCTGCCTGACCCTCTTTCTTGTTTCTTGATGGTGACATTAAAAGTGCATTCAAAATGCAGTAACGGCAGGGCATGGTGGCTCACACCTGTAATCCTGGTACTTTGGGAGGCTGAGGTGGGAGGATCGTTTGAGGCCAGGAGTTTGAGACCAGCCTGGGCAACATAGGGAGACCTCATCTCTACTATAAATAAATAAACAAATAGTAAAAATAGAGGCCGGGTGCGGTGGCTCACGCCTGTAATCCCAGCACTTTGGGAGGCTGAGGCGGGCAGATCATGAGGTCAGGAGTTTGAGACCAGCCTGACAAACATGGTGAAACCCCGTCTCTACTAAAAATAGAAAAATTAGCTGGGCATGGTGGCATGCACCTGTAATCCCAGCTACTCAGGAGGCTGAAGCAAGAGAATTGCTTGAACCTGGGAGGCGGGGGTTGCAGTGAGCCGAGATTGTGCCACTGCACTCCAGCCTGGGCTACAGAGCAAAACTCTGTCTAAAAAAAAAAAAGCAAAAATAGAGTAACTATAGGGAACAGATAGCAGGAATTCATTTCCTCCCTTGGTGCTATAGTGACCAAGTTCTTGATGGAATCATGGGATGGGAAGCCTACCCCAGAATGTCTCTGAACTCCAGGGAATGCCCCCTGCAGGTCTAGGAAATGCCTATGGGTGCAGTGGCTGGAATATCATGCAGGCAGCCAAAGGCATACTTTGGAGGGAAGAAACAGGAAGAAAGGAAGATGAAAGACAAAAATAGAAAGCATAGAAAAAATAAAAAAGAAGAAAATGATCATTCTTTAAGAAAATGATAAATAGCTCCCCAAGGTGCCAGATATCATTGAGGAGAATAACTCGCCAACCCACTGTGGGTTAGCCTCCTAGTTCCCCAAGATGCAGGCTGCATTCCATTCATTATCATCTACTGAGTGCCTATTATATGCCTATTGTGTGTGCACAGTGCTAGGAAGCATAGGGGAAAACATTTTTAAAGGACACTAACATCTTTACCCTCAACTGGTTTATAGTTTTGTAGGAAATTGACTTACACAACCAGTTTTTCAAGGTAGAATATGAATAGTGTTGTAAGAGAGACAAAAAGTGCCATAGGTTTTTCTTCTTTTTTTGAGACAGAGTCTCACTCTTGTCGCCCAGGCTGGAGTGCAATGGCACAATCTCGGCTCACTACAACCTCCGCCTCCTGGGTTCAAGCAATTCTCCTGCCTCAGCCTCCTGAGTAGCTGGGACTACAGGCGCCCGCCACACACCTGTCTAATTTTTGTATTTTTAGTAGAGATGGGGTTTCAACATGTTGGCCAGGCTGGTCTATAATTCCTGACTTCAGGTGATCTGCCCGCCTCGGCCTCCCAAAGTGCTGGCATGAGCCACCACACTTGGCCAGGTTTTTTTCTAATATCCCAGGAAAAGTAATTGTCCAGCCTATTGTAAGAATGTAACCCATTCTTACAAGTAAAATGAATTCTTCAATCTAAGTTTCTTTATATCTAGGCTACAGCATGGAGATAATTGATACAAATATTTTCTTATCATCATGGTCCTCAAAGAAAGTACAAGGCCTAATTTGCAATCTAAGTAAACATAAAAAGAAAGTTGTTTAGTAAAGCAATTTATTTCATAAGTCACTATTCCTTTCACCATAGTCATATACTATCTTATGCTTAGTAATGAATTTTTAAAAAACATTTTCATTTGTTTTCCTTAAGTGCCTTCAAAGATATGCTGGGAAAAATATGCTCAGCAATACGTGAGACTTCCCAAAACTGCAATATTTCAAAGATGTCAGAACATCTGTATCTTAAAAAGCAGCATAGGCCGGGCGCAATGGCTCACACCTGTAATCCCAGCTCTTTGGGAAGCCAAGGCAGGCGGATCACGAGGTCAGGAGTTCGAGACCAGCCTGGCCAACATGGTGAAACCTCATCTCTACTAAAAATACAAAAAGTAGCTGAGTGTGGTGGTGGGCGCCTGTAATCCCAGCTACTCGGGAGGCTGAGGCAGGAGAATCATTTGAAACCAGGAGGCAGAGGTTTCAGTGAGCCGAGATCCCGCCGTTGCACTCCAGCCTGGGTGACGGGGCGAGACTCTGTCTCAAAAAAATAAAAAAATAAAAAATAAAGGCAGCATAAAGAATAAAATGGCTTCAAAATACTTTTTTAGTATTTTTCTGCTTCAGCTGCAATTAGTTTATTTTGCAAATATTTAACTTTGAAACAGGCATCAATTATTTAAAGAGAGGTAGCATTGTCTGTGGAATTACCGGTCTGGCTCTTAATATCACCAACAGTCCCCCATATGTGCCTTATGCCATTGTCTATATGAAAACTTCTCATAGATAATAGATCTTTGACATTCTTAAGAGGCCCAGATATTTCTGAATCCTTAAACTGTAAATCTCATGAAACAATATTATGTCATCTCATAAAATTCAATAAGTATAATTTGAATAGTCTACATGATTGAAGAACAACAAAGCCACACTGATGTGTGGCTGTTGAGTGGTTGGCTAGGCTACATGTTTCCATGCAGTGCACTAACCTTAACACACATGGGATGCTATTAGCGCTTGGTAAAATTATGGCAAAACAGCCTTCTGCATTGCTTCTAAAGAGTCAAGACTGGCCGGGGCGCAGTGGCTCATGCCTGTAATCCCAGCACTTAGGGAGGCCGAGGTGGGCAGATCACTTGAGGTCAGGAGTTTGTAACCAGCCTGGCCAACATGGTGAAAACCCATCTCTACTAAAAATACAAAAAATTAGCTGGGCGTGGTGCCGGGTGCCTGTAATCCCAGCTACTCGGTAGGCCAAGGCAGGAGAACTGCTTGAACCCGGGAAGCAGAGGTTGCAGTGAGCCCAGATCGCTCCACTGCACTCAAGCCTGGGCGACAGAGTGAGACTCCGTCTCAAAAAAAAAAAAAAATGGAGTTAAGACTGTGGATGTTCAATGTGAGTCTAAATGTACAAGTTAGACTGTACAAGCTAAATGTACAAGCTGTGATCAGGTTCTTCAAATATATACACCCCTCTTTATCTTCCTGTGGTTGTGCAAACCCATGTTTATAAACACTGCGGCAGATCCGAAAATGGCACCCTAAAAAGCTGTCCACCTCAAATCCCTAGAACCTGTGACTCTGACTTTATTTGGTAAAAGGGTCCTTGCAAATGTCATTAAGTTAAGAATCTTGAACAAGATCATCCTGGATTATCCTTGCAGGCCCTAAATCCAATGACAAGTGTCCTTATAAGAGAGAGGCAGAGGGAGATTTGAGACAGAAAAGACACGCAGAGAAGGGAAGACCGTGTGAAAATGGAGCCTAGAGAGATGCTGCCACAAGTCAAGGAATGCCACCAGCCACCAGAACCTGGAAGAGGCAAAGAATGGACCCTCTCCTGTGGAGCTGGAGGGAGTGTAGCCCTATGACATCTTGATTGCAGACTTCTGGCCTCCAGTGCTGTGAGAGAATAAACTTCTGTTGTGGTAAGCCACCAAATTTGTGGCCATTTGTTACAGCAGCCCTTGGAAACTAATCCACACATACACACACTGCAAACTTTTTAGGTTTCAGGAAAAATGTTGCACAAAGTTGTTAAGACAATTAGGTATACTGTGCATTGTAGAAGCCAGAGTGATATAACAATCACAGTTCTCTCATCAAAATCAAAGCACTTTCTATTTGAAAGTACTTTTCTGTAAGATACAGAGCTTGGTTATATAAATTATGTACATCAATAAGCCAATATAGGCTCACTGCTTGTCTTCATAATTTTATAGCTCTCTCTCTCTCTCTCTCTCTCTCTCGGTTCCGGCCACATTTCAGTAAAGGAAGGGGTTATATAAGCACTCTGGTTTGATGGAAAAGTAATTTTATGATTGAAGTATGAAATGAAATGGCTCTTCCACTGGGCAGAGGCATTAATGCCATAAAACTGCCTTTAAGGGACTATTAGAGGGTCACCATGACTGCTAGAGCTCAGGGCTGTTACTTTCTAACCATTACATGCCTAATGTCATGTGTATTATGCTTTAATAACTATTTAAAAATTTGACCCCGTAAGGACAATTTTGTAGGATAGGTTAGGTGTCCCAGATCAGGTTTCCTAGAAACGGAGGCTGAGATGGGGTTTCTGGTACATGTGATCTTTTGAGAGAGTGCTCTCAAGGGAAATCTGTAGGGGAATAAGGGAAGCAGACTAGCACGGGGAGGAAGCCAGGCAAAGACATAAGCTCGGCGAGGTCTGGCTCCAGCCTAACCCCACAGGAAGCTCTGGAGTGTGTGTGCACCATGGAATCATCCCACCTTAAGGCAAGAGTCCAGGGCTTTTAAAGCCTGTATTAACCACTCATTAGCTGCAGACCACATTCCTCCCTGGGGTGGTATAACATCCCAGGGATCTCTGGGCAAGGAGGTGAGGGTGTGGCTATGAGTCACTGGCAACATTCCCTGCAGCCTGAGATGGGTGCACCAGCAGGTGACAGGACGTGCTCAGGGCACCAAGAGCATCCAAGGATGCTTTTTTTTTTGAGATGGATTCTCACTCTGTCACCCAGGCTGGAGTGCAGTGGTGCCATATCAGCTCACTGCAACCTTCGCCTCCCAGATACAGATGATTTTAATGCCTCAGCCTCCTAAGTAGCAGGGATTACAGGCTCCTGCCACCACACCAGGCTAATTTTTGTATTTTTAGTAGAAACGGTGTCTACCATGTTGGCTAGGCTGGTCTCAAACTTCTGACCTTAGGTGATCCACCTGCCTCGGCCTCCCACAGTGCTGAGATTACAGGTGTGAGCCACTGCGCCTGGCCTTCAAGTGACATTTCTAATCACACACCTGATCATTTCAATGACTACATCTGCCTTAAGAGAACTCTCTGAATGTTGGCATTACTGAGCAATGTTGGGATGTCAAAAGTCTTGCAAATGTGTCCATCAAGTAAGTTCACATTTTAATAGGTTTAATCTGGGAAGAGGGTCTTTCATAAAGAGACCATTTTTAGAATACGTGTGTAAGTAGGAACACAAGCCCGTAAGTTTGGCTGTTGCCACCGTGCTCATTACTGACCTTCATCATGTTTATTTTCATGGTCCATACGCCTTTTTCTACTCTCTGTTGACCATGAGAAAGTCTGTCTGTGTCAGCATGGTTTACCTTAGTTCATAAGGTCCTCATAGATATAGGTCACAACTATTTACTGTTCTCTATGTAGCATGTTGCACAATTATGGGTTTAACAACTGCTTCTTGTTGATGTAGGGATGTAACTCTGCTTTTTTATTATGGCAATGATATTCTATTTGATAATTGCCCAGGCCTTAAATATATGACTAAGGCATCATCCTGAGCAGGACTTGCAAACTCAAATACCTCCATGAGACAGGTAGATAATGTAAAAGAGTGAACGAATATAAAACAATATTTATATTGTATAAATATAATAACAGAGTGGAGGTATAAACAATAACAGAGTGGAGAGCATAAAGGAATTTCAAATCAAAATGTTCCAAACACTTCACAGGTCAAACGAAACACCTCTGTGGGTCAGATCTGGCCAATGGTTCACCAGTTAGTGGCCTAAAGGCTAGGTCTGAACTCAAAGCCGGAAATTCAGGCCAATTACAGGTGTCCTGGATCTGTCTTAGGTTTGCCAAAAGCTATCATTACTTGTCCCTGCCTACCGTGGGTGATCTGAAATACCAGAGTTTTCAGTCATGCTGCCCTGCCTGTAGAACCAGACCTGGAGATTTTGAGATACTTCCTGGCTTGCCAGGGAAATCTGAGTCATAGACGCCCCATTTACTTAACACAACCACAAAAAACACCTTCAAAGAGCCTATTTCCTATTGTAGTGCCCTATATCTAGGAGGCACTCCTTAAATACTTCTTGATGACACAAGCAAGCTACTTTCATAATGCTTGATTTCAAGTCTTTATAACCCATCCAGTGGTCTTCATTCTAAGAATTAAGTGTAGGGGCTGGGCACGGTGGCTCACGCCTGTAATCCCAGCTCTTTGGGAGGGTGAGGCAGGCAGATCACGAGGTCAGGAGATCAAGACCATCCTGGCTAACACGGTGAAACCCCATCTCTACCAAAAATACAAAAAATTAGCCAGGTGCAGTGGCAGGCGCCTGTAATCCCAGCTACTCGGGAGGTTGAGGCAGGAGAATGGTGTGAACCCAGGAGGTGGAGCTTGCAGTGAGCCAAGATCACGCCACTGCACTCCAGCCTGGGAGATAGAGCGAGACTCTGTCTCAAAAAAAAAAAAAAAAAAAAAGAATTAAGTGTTCACAGTTTAATTATGATGCAAAGATTACATATACTATACCAAGTGTTGACAAGGATGTGGAGAAACCAGAGCCCTGATACGCTCAGACACTGCAGGTGTGAAAACAGTATGGCAGTTCCTCCAGGCTTAAACTTAGATTTCCCATATGACCCAGCAATTCTACTCCTGGGTATATACCCAAAAGAAAGGAAAACATATGTTCACATAAAAACTTGCACACAAATGTTCATAGCAGCATTATTCATAATAGTAAAAAAGTAGAAATAATCCAAATATCCATCAATCGATGAATGGATAAATAAAATGTTGGCCAGGCACAGTGGCTCACATCTATAATCTCAGCACTTTGGGAGGCCAGATCACTTGAGTCCAAGAGTTTGAGACCAGCCTGGGCAACATGAAGAAACCCTGTCTCTAGAAAAAAATAAGAAAGTTAGCCAGGCGTAATGGTGCGCACCTGTACACCCAGCTACTCGGAAGGCTGAGGTGGAAGGATCTCTGGAGCCCCTGATGTCGAGGCTGCAGTGGTCTGTGATCATGCCACTGCTCTCCAGCCTGGGTGACAGAGCGAGACCCTGTCTCAAGAATTTTTTAATTAAATTAAATTAAACATTTAAAAATAAAATGTTGTCTACTCATATAGTGGAACATTATTCAGCAGTATAAAGGAATGGAGTTCTGGTTCTGATAAATGTTACAACACGGATGAACCTTCATAATATTATGCTAATTGAAGGGTGCCAATCACAAAAGACCACATATTTTATGTTTCATTTTATATGCAATGTTCAGGATAGGCAAATCCATAGACACAGAAAGTAGATTAGTGGTTGTCAGGAGTTGGGGGGAGGAGAGAGTGAGGAGTGACTGCTAGTGGGTAGAAAATTTCTTTTGGGGGTGGTGAAATGTTCTAAAAGGTATGATGGTGATGGTTGCACAACTTTGTGAATATACTAAAAACTGCTGAACTGTACATATTAAATGGATAAATTATGTGGTATGTGAATTATATATCAATAAAGCTCTTATTTTAAAAAAGATTATATGTGCTATGAAGGTTTTTGTCACAAGCACCAAATACTGTGTACATGAATTTACTGCCATGTAACTTTCAGTGCTTTTCTTACTCCTGGCACATAGTAGGCCATCAATAGATGTTTGTTGAAGGAATGGTGAATGGGTTTCTTAGAAGCTAGAATATTCAGTGAATTGGGCTGGAGGATTCTGATTTAAATTTCTGGAAGCTATCCTGAAAATCCATGGATTTTCTTTCCTACAAGAAAGAAACTAGCATGAAGCTTGGCATATGGCATGCTCTCAATAAATAGCAGTTCCTTCCCTCTTTTTTCAAAACAGTTCTAAAATGTATTATTCTACTGTCTTAGTATCAGCCTTTTCAGCTTTATAATGAATTATCAATGGAAATAAGAGTAGAAATTTTAAAAGACCAATCTTATTTATGTCCAGTAGTGGGAGTCACACTCAGCTAAGAAATGGTTTTTTGATGTTAAAATTTGAATAAATGGGCTAGTACAGTGGCTCTCAGTGCATCAGAATCACCTGAAGAATTGATCTGGAGTGGGGCTCAAGAAGCTGCATTTCCAACAAGTTCTAAGAGAGACCAGCATTTCTTCCTTTTAAAAAAATTTTTTTTAATTTTTGAAACAATCACAAAATTACAGGGAAATCGGAGATACAATTCAAAGAACTACTTCTACTGAGCCATTTGAGAGCAAATTGCTGACATCACCTGTGTGGAATTTCTACAAACAAGATATTCTACATAACCGAAATACAACCATCAGAATCAGGAAAGAAACACTGATGCATTAGTACTATCTAATCTTCACATCCCATTCAAATTTTGCCAGTTGCCCCAATAACATTGTTTACAGCTAATGATCCAGTTCAAAACCATGCATTGCAGTTACTTGTCATATGTCTCTAGCCATGAAACACTTCCTCAGTAACTCCTTGACTTTCCTGACCCTGACACTTTTGAAGATTACAGGCCAGTTATTTTTTAGTGTCCTTTAATTTGGGCTTGTCTATTTCCTCATGAGTAGATTCAGGTTATGAATCTTGGGCAGGAATATCATAGAAATGCCTCTGTGTTCTTCTCAGTGTATCAGGTGCCACACAATAGTAATGTGTCGCATTTCTGATGATAACTATCATTTAATAAAGGTGCTATCTGTCAGTCTTCTCCACTATAAAGTTATTCTTTTCCTCTTTGCAATTAATAAATATTTTGTGGAGAGATGCATTGAAATAATCCAAATATCTCATTATTCATCAAACTTTCATTTATTTATTTATAGCTCTATGGATGTGATTTCCAATTTTATTCAATAGGGTTAGAATTCATCATTATTATTTATTTTGATATTCAGATTGTCCCTCAGTAGGCTAGTGGGAGCCCCTCTACCTGGCTTCTATGCCTTTTGACATGTCCCCAACACTTTCTGAGCACTTCCTGACTTTCAGGCACAACAAGATGTTCCAGACTCATCTCGCGCTTTCCATGCTACAGCCCTGGAATCAGCCATTTCTCCAAGAAGCCATAATTCCTTTTAATTGCAAATGGTGTTTGAGGCCAAAATCTAGGTGCTCAGTGTGCTTATTGATATCGGAGTGTTGTTCCTCTAGGCCTTTTCAGCGAGAGCTAAGTAATATACATACATATGTATGTTAGGCATTGATTGCTGTATAACAAATTACCACAAATTTAGCATCTTAAAACAACACACATTCATTACCTCACAGTTTTTGTGGCTCAGGAGTCCTGGCATGGCTTAGTGGAATCCTCTGCTTTAAATTCTCACAAAATGTCAACTGAGGCTATGGTTTTATCTCAGGGTTCATCTGAGGAAAGACACACTTACAAGCTCATGTGGTAGCAAGATTCAGGTCTTTCTGGGTGTGCTGAACTGAGGGCCTCAGGCTTTTACTGGCTATTGGCTGAAGGCTACCCTCAGTTCCTTGCCATGTGGGCCTCTCCATAGGGTGATTCATCACCTAGCAACTTGCTTCATCAAAGTCAGCAAGAAGACCAGATGAGCTGGCTCATGCCTGTAATCCCAGCACTTTGGGAGGCCGAGGCAAGGATGACTTGAGCCCAGGACTTTGAGACCAGCCTGGGCAACATGGCGAAATCCTGTCTCTATAAAAAATACAAAAAAAGTAGCTGGGCATGGTGGCACATGCCTGTAGTCCCAGCTAATTGGGAGGCTAAGGCAGGAGGATCGCTTGAGCCCAGAAGGCAGAGATTGCAGTGAACTATGATGGCGCCATTGCACTCCAGCCTGGGCTACAGAGCAAGACTTTGTCTCAAAAAAAAGCAGAGGCCGGGCACAGTGACTCATGCTTGTAGTCCCAGCATTTTGGGAGGCTGAGGCGAGCGGATCACCTGAGGTCAGGACTTCAAGACCAGCCTGGCCAACATGGTGAAACCCCATCTCTACTAAAAATATGAAAATTAGACAGGCTTGGTGGTGCGCGCCTGTAATCCCAGCTACTCAGGAGGCTGAGGCAGGAGAATCACTTGAACTCGGGAGGTGGAGGCTGCAGTTAGTTGAGATTGCACCACTGCACTCCAGCCTGGGCAACAGAGCGAGACTCCATCTCAAAAGAAAAAAAAAAAAAAAAAAGCAAAAGAGAGTCTCCAAGCAAGATGGACATTATAATCTTATGTAACATACTCACAGAAATGACATTCCATTCTATTTGCTATATTCTCTTGGTTAGAAGTGAGTCATAGGCTCTGCCCACACTCAAGGGGAAGGCATGAATACTGGGGGTGAATACAGGGGGTGCAGATCATTCCAGGCCATCTCAGGAGCATCTTTAACACATGGTAGATGCAAGAGGAGACTCAGGCCTCCCAAAGTGAATAATTGGGGGCCTTCTTAGAGTATGCCCACCACAATACATATATATGGATGTTCATTTATGTTTATAAGTCTATCCATTCATCTATCTTGAAAACTCTGATTCATACTAATACACCCAATTTTAATCGAAAACCACAATATTCATCTTAGTTTTCTTCCTTTCCATATTTTCTAACTCCCCTTTCTGACAGTGAGAAATCTTTATATATATATATATATATATATATATATATATATTTTTTTTGAGATGGAGTCTCGCTCTGTCACCCAGACTAGAGTGCAGTGATGCAATCTTGGCTGACTGCAACCTCTGCCTCCTGGGTTCAAGCAATTCTCCTTTCTCAGCCTCCCAAGTAGCTGGGACTGCAGGCGCCTGCCACCACACCCAGCTAACTTTTGTATTTTTAGTAGAGATGGGTTTCACCATGTTGGTCAGGCTGGTCACGAACAGAAACCTTAATATATTTCTTATTGCATCAATCTCCAAACTCCACAGTTGTCTCTTCTCCCTTATGGATGCTTTTCTTTCTCCGCTCAGGCTCTGATGCCCCATGTCAGGCTGCCCCCAGGTAAGGATGCTCGGATACACACATCAAGCACCCCCGTGAGTGGATGCCCCTCACCCTGTAGGCTGTGACTCCTGGGCTGACCTCCCCCTTGCGTGGAGGCCCCTCTACCTGGTGTGGCTCTGACGCACCGCAGCCCTGCCTCTCCCCTCCCTGTGAACGCCCACCTCACTCTGCCCCATCTAATACTTCAGGACTCAGTCATTCAGGAAGAAAGGGTAGGGATAAGAAAGGAAGGAGCACATTTCCCTTTAATGTTTCCATTTTCCTCATTAAATACAGTTCCCCTGCCCTCCCCCAAAATATGAGAGAGAGGGTACAAAACATTCTCTGAACAGATGGTGTAAAGTACGAGTGGCTATTCCATAAACTTGCAGCTTATTAGCTGGAGTTGAAGGAACTCTCCTGTGTGAGGCAGCAGGGAAAAATATAAAGGAGGGACAAATGGAAATAGTCATGCACAGTGTTTTCATTTCACCTCCATGCTCTGCTCCGGCTCAGCTATTTGCCAGTCTGAGATGCCCACTGTTTGTCCTTTGCATTAGTTCAATTCCTCACTCCATTCAAGGGCCAGCTCTCAAGGTTCCTTCCACAGAAATCCCTCACTAACCTGAGCCTGGCTATTTTCCCCTCCTTTGAAATTCCAACCCATTTTCAGTCTTTGCCACTCACATTCTAGCACTTGATTCTACATGAACTTGCACTGGTCTCTAGCTTTTTCTTTTCTTTCTTTTGAGACAGAGTCTTATTCTTGTCATCCAGGCTGGAGTACAGTGGCACAATCTCGGCTCACTGCAACCTCCACCTCCCGGGTTCAAATGATTCTCCTGCCTCAGCCTCCCGAGTAGCTGGGATTTCAGGCGCCCACCACCACACCTGGCTAATTTTTGTATTTTTAGTAGAGATGAGGTTTCACTATATTGGCCAGGCTGGTCTCGAATGCCTGACCTCAAATGATCTGCCTGCCTCGGCCTCCCAAAGTGCTGCGATTACAGGTATGAGCCACCACACCCAGCCTCTAGCTTTTTCATATATACATTTTTTCTCCTAAGCTAGACAATAACTTCCTTATAAATACACTTCATTGTGTGTTTCACGTGCTTGTTGAGTGATGAAAACCAGCCTTGCTGTGGAGTGATATGATATTGACGGGAAGAGGGGAAGATGGAAACCCTTTCAGAAGGGTGGCCACTAGCTATTTCATCTGTTTCTTTGCTTAGCTCATTCTCTTCACTTGAGAGCAAGCACAGCATTGAGATGTTCAATAAATACATACTGAATTATAATTTAAAATTTACGGGAACCACGATTTCTCCAGAACACACGGACCCCAGAATACATGTGCAACATATTTCAATGACCCCAAATGGATAATCAATGACATGCACATAAAACTGGAGGGATGGCTTTATTTCCATCCCTGTTTTTCTGAACCCTGTACATCATACTAGCC
This sequence comes from Pongo abelii, assembly GCF_028885655.2. Classification (NCBI taxonomy): domain Eukaryota; kingdom Metazoa; phylum Chordata; class Mammalia; order Primates; family Hominidae; genus Pongo; species Pongo abelii. The sequence continues at coordinate 13,665,005 of NC_071990.2, forward strand.
CTGAAAGTTTGAGGATCTTGCTGAATGTGAATGCACAATTATTCCCACAAAGCATTGAAACAGGGATCAAAGGTTAAGATTATGTTCTGATACAGCATCAAACTTTAAAAGGGCAGCAACCTTTGCTGCAATAAGAAAATAGTACGACCAATTTCCTAGTGTGCTGAGTAGCCTTATTGTATCACAGCCAGGGTGTTTAAGGGGATTGTTTCTCACGAATCCTTCAAAGGTATCCAGTGTATGGAGCTACGTGTGATTTGAATTTCAGACTTATTTAAGTAACAACTTAGAAGATTGTCTAATTACAAAGTCCCTAGTAACTATGTAGGGGTTGGATACTAATCATTGTCACAGAAATGTTAAATATCGGCCAGGCGCGGTGGCTCACGCCTATAATCCCAGCACTTTGGGAGGCTGAGGTGGGTGGATCACCTGAGGTCAGGAGTTCAAGACCAACCTGAGCAACATGGAAAAACCCCACCTCTACTAAAAATACAAAAATTAGCCAGGTGTGGTGGTGCATGCCTGTAATCCCAGCTACTCAGGAGGCTGAGGCAGGAGAATCGCTTGAACCTGGGAGGCAGAGGTTGTGGTGAGCTGAGATCACACCACTGCACTCCAGCCTGGGTGACAGATCGAGACTCCGTCTCAAAAAAAGTGTTAAATATCTTGACCCAAATCACTAAAAAGCATCAGATCTGGAAAACCTTGACCTTTTGACCAGTATCTCTTTCTGAAGTCATTGGGGATATTATCATTTTGTTTTTGTTTTTGTTTTTTTGTCTTGTTGGTGTTCACAATGAATAAGAAGACAGTGGCTTTGGCTTGCACATTGTATTCAGGTGATGTTATCAAGCCTTCTCTTATCACCCCAATCTAATATCCAGCTAGTCAAAACAGACCTAGAGCATAACATCACACGATCACAACACACAGTACATCCAGTCGGCAGCTGCTGGGAGGACAGCCGCAGTTCCCCTCGGCTGAACGTGGCTCCTTTAAGGGGCAGCCGCAGGAAAGAATGCATGTGTGCTGCCAAAACAACATGTGAGCCTGCGAAGATGATCCTGAACTTGAGCACGTGAAGAGGATGATGCAAAACATAGACCGCGCTCTTTCTTTTTGGCAAAAACAAGAGACAAAAGACACCTTGCAGGAGAGAGGAAGGGAATTTTTAGATGTGTTAGTTATAGCCATGTTTAGAGGATTTTCTCATCAAGTAGAATATTTGAGTCTAGTTCCATAAGTAACTGGATACACATGTACACACACACACACACACACACACACACAGAGACACACACACACATGCACGCTGGTTTAGTTGCCCAGGGAGTATCTTAAGAAATCAAACTAGCATTTTGACTTTTGTTCCGTATGTCAGGGATCACTCAGAGGTTGACTCTGAGCATTCTTGTTCCTTGTGGGGAGCACTGAGGGGAATGACTGCTTTAGGATAGGGCTTTTTTTTTTTTTAGGATAGGGCTAGCTCTATAAAGAACTGTTTGCTGAAGTCCTTTGTTTGCTTAACTACCATCCTGAATCAACATACTCTCGTGATGAGGACGAGACTGTTAAAACGAGGCTGGACAAGAGCACGCAATGTAAATCTACTCTCAAACACACAAGCGGTTGAAAATGCCCCTATCTGAGAAACTAAGTAACAAATGAGAAGCTTTTGTGCTCAAGAGAGGTTCTGTGATGAATTCCTTTGTTTAGCAAATACCTCAGTTATTTTGGCTATGTATCTGCATTTTCAATTTTCAGGGTGCTTAGTTTAAGTTCCACCTGTACTAATCAGAATGTTGTTTTAAAAAAAATACTGGAAATAACTGCATTTTCCTTTGCCAGACTACTAGGTAGTGAAACAGCAGGGGCTTTGGAGTCAGACCTAACTAGAACCCACCTCTGTCCCTAACTAGTAAAAGCAAAAAGGTCATTTTGCCTCTCTGATTTTCAGTGTCTGTATCTGTAAAAAGGGGACCATTCTTCCAAGTTCACAGAGCAGTGTGCGGTACAGTGCTGGCCTGCAGTAGGTGCACAGGGAGTGAAAGTGATGATTGCGCTTGTTAATTACACAGTCAGAAGTCTACAGAGCTTGCATGTCATAGAAGGCCACCACCTCAGACCTAATTCCTGTCCAGGCCAAGGAGAGGGATAACAGCCAGCTCCTCAGAGAGTTCAAAATTCAGAGCATGGATTCTACAGGAAGGCAGATTGAGAAAACATGTCCTTCGAAATCCATCAGAGGCACGAAAGGACAAATACTATATGATTCCACTTATATGAGGAACCTAGACTAGGAAAATTTATAGGGACACAAAATCGAATAAAGGGTCTCAAGGGCTGGGAGAAGGAGGAGGCGTTGTTTATAGGGTACAGAGTTTGTGTCTGGGATGGTGAAAAAGTTCTAGAGATAGTGATGATGGTTGCATAACCATGCCAATGTACTTAATGCCACTGAACTGAACACTTAAAAATGTTTAAAATGGCAACTTTTGGGCTGGTCATGGTGGCTCATGCCTGTAATTTCAGCATTTTGGGAGGCTGAGGCAGGAGGATTACTTGAGCCCAGGAGTTCAATGCCAGTCTGGGCAATATAGTGAGACCCTGTCTCTACAAAAAATTTAAAGAACTAGCCAGGTGTGGTGGCATGCACCTGTGGTCCCAACTACACAGGAGGCTCAGGCAGGAGGATGGCTTGAGCCCAAGAGGTCAAGGCTGCAGTGAGCCATGTTCACACCACTACACTCCTGCCTGGTGGGCAGAGTGAGACCCTATCTCAAATAAAATAAAATAGTAAAATTTTATGTCATGTATGTTTTACCATAATTTTTAAAAAGAGAAAAAACATCACTGGAATGAGGCAAATTAAGATACATCCACTTGTGGAATTCTATGTAGCTGTTAGAGGGAATGGGGTAGATTTTATTCTACTGACATGGAAAGATGCCCAGGATATACAGCTAAATGAGAAAAGCAAGCTGCAATCGTATGTGTAGTATAACGCCAGTTTGTGTTTTTTTTTTCTGCTTGAATTTCTTTACATGCATTAACTAATCTAATCTTCACAACACACCTATGATGTATATATCGTTATCATGACTCCATTTTGCAGATGAGGAAACTAAGGCACAGAGAGGTTAAGTACCTTGCCGCAGGTCACAGATCTAATATGCAGTAAAGCTACAGTTTTTTGTTTTTTTTTTGAGATGAAGTCTCACTCTGTCGCCCAGGCTGGAGTGCAGTGAGGTGATCTCGGCTCACTGCAATCTCTGCCTCCTGGGTTCAAGTGATTCTCCTGCCTCTGCCTCCCGAGTAGCTGAGATTACAGGCCCCTGCCACCACACCCAGCTAATGTTTTTGTATTTTTAGTAGAGATGGGGTTTCACCATATTGGCCATGCTGGTCTCGAACTCCTGACCTCGTGATCCACCCGCCTCAGCCTCCCAAAGTGCTGGGATTACTGGCGTGGGCCACCGTGCCTGACCGAGCTACAATTTTGATGCAGATCCAACTATCTGGCCCCCAAAATCTGAGTTCCAAACCCTTCAGCATCAGCTTCCCTGGGAGCATTTTAGAGATGTGGATTCTCTGGCTCTGCCCCTGACCTACTGAATAAGAATCTGCAGGGTAACTATCCCCAGATGATTCTTGTGCACATTAAAGTCTGGGAAGACTGAAGCCTAAAGCACCATGCAACACAACGCCAGTTTTATAGTAAGTATTAATACATGCATAAAATAATTTACTTGGAATTCTGTGGCCTTTTAAGTTTTTTAACTGAGCAATGTATTCTAGAAACTAGACCAAAAAATCTGTATTAAATTGGCCATGAACCAGGTTCACATCCTACGTCATCATTGGCTTAGGAGTTATTCTGTCAGAGTTTAGAAATGTGTTTCTCTTGGAGCTCCTGCCTACAGCTTTCCTAATGTAGTCCTTTACAATATAATAAAACCTTATTAAGTTGAACTGAATTCTTTTTTTGTTTTGTTTTGTTTTTTGTTTTTTGTTTTTGAGACTGAGTCTCACTGTCGCCCAGGCTGGAGTACAGTGGAGTGATCTCGGTTCACTGCAAGCTCCGCCTCCTGGGTTCACCTCATTCTCCTGCCTCAGCCTCCCGAATAGCTGTGATGACAGACGCCCGCCACCACGCGCGGCTAATTTTGTTTTTGTATTTTTAGTAGAGACGGGTTTTCACTGTGTTAGCCAGGATGGTCTCCATCTCTTGACCTCATGATCCTCCCGCCTCAGCCTCCCAAAGTGCTGGGATTACAGGCGTGAGCCACTGCACCCGGCCAAGTTGAACTCAATTCTGAATTGTAATGCATTCATTTTGAACATGGTGAAGGCTTTAATTAATTTAAGAATTGTTTAGTAAATAAATTGTTATGCTAGTTAATAGACTTGTAAGGGGACACATTTAACTGCTTAAATAAAGCCAGATCCTTTTTTAATTTGAAGGATTTTAGTACATTCATTATTAGTGATTGTAAGTGAGACGTCAACATTTATTAAAGGAACATGACAGTGCTTCTCCATAGACAGTCTGGAAGTACTTAACTAATTGGTAAAATGTAGTTTAATCTACTAGAACAAATTTCCTTAGAAATAATTCCATAATTTGTACACTTTAAGTAGTGAAGTCTACTACCTTTCCACACCCATTCTTGCAACTGAGCTGGGTTAATGACGTTTTATTTTACCAGGGTTTGAATAATAATTATGTAGTGATCATGAGGTTGATTAAACTCTGAAGTAAGAATGTTCACTTAATACCTCCATGCCTCAGTTTCTCCATCTGTAAAATGAGCATATTAAGGGGCACAAGCCAGGTCACAACATGCGGTTGTGGTGGTTGTGCAGGTTGAGAACTGCACAACTCTAGGGGGCACCATTTACAACCTGCATGGTTGTGGGCTGCTCCTCTGCTTGGAGGGTTCCTGAGAGGATTAAATGAGTTAATACACACAGCCCAAGTGAAATTGTGCCTGGAACAGAATAAGCACTGCTTAAGTGTTTAATGTTAACAGAATAGGTATGGATTCAAGGAGTTTTTGCTTTCACATAAATATTGTAATAAATGTCAAGAGAAATGAACTTGGAGGGTATCATGCACTTTCCTCAATAAAAATCAATATGATAAGCAATTACTGTATTATATTCATATTCTTCCATTTAAACAGTCAGAAAAGCAACCTATAATATAAAGACAAAACGAAAATTTCTGCCTTCAAGGGCCCCATAATCTCGTGTGTAATAGACACACGAGAACAAATTGCTGGGGAGACCGGGCACGGTGGCTCATGCCTGTAATCCCAGCACTTTGGGAGGCTGAGGCGGGTGGATCACCTGAGGTCAGGAGTTTCAGACCTGCCTGGCCAACATGGTAAAACCTTATCTCTATTAAAAATACAAAAATAAGCCAGGTGTGGCAGCAGACGCCTGTAATTCCAGCTACTCGGGAGGCTGAGGCAGGAGAATCACTTGAACCCGGAGGTGGAGGTTACAGTTAGCCAAGATCACGCCATTGCACTCCAGCCTGGGTGACAAGAGTGAAATTCCATCTCAAAAAAAAAAAAAAAAAAAAAAGATTTCTACAGGCCATGGTGGCTTACACCTGTAATCTCAGTCTTAGGGAGGTTGAGGCAGGACAATCACTTGAGCCCAAGAGTTCAAGACCAGCCTGGGCAACAAAGAGAGACTGGTCTCTACAAAAGAATAATAAAAAATGAGTCAGGCATGGTGGCCTGCACCTAGATAATTCCAGGTACTCGGGAGTCTGAGGTGGGAGAATTGCTTGAACCCGGGAGGTTGAGGCTTCAGTGAGCCGTGATCATACCACCACACTCAAACCTGAGCAACAGAGCAAGACCCTATCTTAAAAAAACAGAAAATCAAAAACCAAAACCAAAAAAAAAAAAAGATTTTTACAATTACCAGATACGTAGAATTATTACTGATATAAACAATTATAAATTTAAAATAATTACTCATAGTCCATTCCCAAAGCAATGTTATAAAGCAAATTCTTTCAAAACTATACCACGAAATTATATTTAATTTAGGATTTGGACACATTTTAATATGTCTAATATGATGTGGCGTGGGGTGTCCACAGGCAGTATTATAGGCCCACCTGAAGTCTTAGAAGAGCTTGGTTTCTGTGTGAACCTCTGGGAAAGATGAACAATCAGCTGGGCGTGGGGGCTCACACCTGTAATCCCAGAACTTTGGGAGGCAGAGGCAGGCGGATCACAAGGTCAAGAGATCGAGACCATCCTGGCCAACATGGTGAAACTCCGTCTCTACTAAAAAAAAAAAAAAAAAATATATATATATATATATATATATATAAATTAGCTGGGTGTGGTGACGTGCACCTGTAGTCCCAGCTACTCTGGAGGCTGAGGCAGGAGAATCACTTGAATGCGGGAGGTGGAGATTGCATTGAGCTGAGATTATGCCACTGCACTCCAGCCTGGGCGACAGTGAGAGACTCCATCTGAAAAAAAAGAAGAAAAAGAAAGAAAGAATGATGAATAATCCAGACTTGGAGAGCCAAGAAAGGCCTCCGGGTAATGCCTGAGGGAAGTTGTGAAGGGGAGTTAGGTGGGTTAGTTAGTTTGTTAGAGATGCCTTGACAAGGTACCAAAGACTGGGTGGTTTAAACCACATCAATATATTGTCTCACAGTTCTGGAGGCTGGAAGTTCAAGACCAAGGTGTTGGCAGGGTTGGTTTCTTCTGTGGGCGCAAGTGTGAATCTGTTCTACGCCTCTCTCCTAGCGTCTGGTGGTTTGCCAGCAATCCTTGGCACTCCTTGGCTTGCAGCAGCAAAATTTCAGTCTTCACGTGGCATTCTCTCCCTACATCTCAATCTGTGTCCAAATTTCCCCTTTTCATAAAGACAGTGGTCATATTGGATTAGAGGCCTCCCTGCTTCAGTATGACCTCATCCTAACTAATGATACCTGCAATGACCCTATTTCCAAATAAGGTCACATTTGGAGGTCCTGAGAGTTAGGACTTCAACATAAGGTTTTTTTTAGGAACATAATTCAACCTATAACAGTGGGTAAAGAAGTGATGGGGGGAAGGCCAGGGAAGGAGGACAGAGTAACTCATGCAAAGGTCTCACAGGGAAGAGAGAACACAGGACCTGTCTAAAAACGGAATCAAGAGAGGTGAGATAAGGGATCAGATCACAAAACACTTTGTAAACTAAATATGGGTTTAATCAAAAAGGCAGGATTTTTCAGTGTGATTTTGTTGTTGTTGTTGAGATGCAGTCTCACTCTGTCACCCAGGCTGGAGTGCAGTGGCAGGATCTCAGCTCACTGCAACCTCCTTCTACAGGGTTCAAGCGATTCTCCTGTCTCAGCCTCCTGAGTAGTTGAAACTACAGGCTTGCGCCACCATGCCCAGGTAATTTTTGTATTTTTTAAATAGAGACAGGTTTTGCCATGTTGGCCAGGTTGGTTTTGAACTCCTGACCTCAAATGATCCGCCCCCTCTTGTCCTCCCAAAATGCTGGGATTACAGGCATGAGCCAGGGGGCCTTCAGTGTGATATTTAAAAATCAAAATGAAACGACAGAACAATCCTTATGCATCTCCGCTCTCCCATGCCCTCTCCTTATCAAACTCCCCCTCTCCCAAGATCCTGAAAGCCAACTACGAAAGAACCAAGGCCAGAAGTCTAGGGAGTACTTTGGGTCACATGGCTTGTACCTGGCACAACCCAGGTGAGAATCCAAGGAAGTGACTCCTGTCCAAGTCTCTGCTTTCTACACACCATGCTATTTTTATTTCTCTTACTTAGTAGGTAATTCTTTGGCTGTTATGGAATCTTAGATCATAATTTTTGGAGCAATTTTTAAAATCTGGAGTTCTGTAATCGAGTTAATATCTCTACCTTTATTTTAAAAAAATTCTTTTTTTTGGAGGTGCAGTTTCACTCTTGTTGCCCGGGCTGGAGTGTAATGGTGCGATCTCGGCTTAAGTGCAATGGCACGATCTTGGCTTACTGCAACCTCTGCCTCCCGGGTTCAAGAGATTATCCTGCCTCAGCCTCCCGAGTAGCTGAGATTACAGGCGCCTGCCACCACATCCGGCTAATTTTGGCATTTTTAGTAGAGACAGGGTTTTTGCCATATTGGCCAGCCTGGTCTTGAACCTCTGACCTCAGGTGATCCGCCTGCCTCAGCCTCCCAAGGTGCTGGTGACAGGTGACAGCTTGCTGGCAGCCCTCACAGCCCTCACTCGCTCTCGGTGCCTCCTCGGCCTCAGCGCCCATTCTGGCCGCGCTTGAGGAGCCCTTCAACCCGCTGCTGCACCGTGGGAGCCCTTCTCTGGGCTGGCCGAGGCCGGAGCCGGCTCCCTGGGCTTGCGAGGAGGTGCGGAGAGGCACGGGCAGGAACTGGGGCTGCCGGCGGTTCTTGCGGGCCCCTGGAGTTCCGGGTGGGCGTGGGCTTGGCGGATCCCGCACTCGGAGCCACCGCCGGCCCTGGGCAGTGAGGGACTTAGCACCCGGACCAGCAGCTGCGGAGGGTGCACTGGGTCCCCCAACAGTGCTGGCCCACCGGCGCTGCACTTGATTTCTTGTCGGGCTTTAGCTGCCTTCCAGCGGGGTAGGGCTTGGGACCTGCAGCCCGCCTCGCCTGAGTCTCTCCCTTCCCCCCACCGTGGGCTCCTGCGCGGCCTGAGCCTCCTCGACGAGCACCGCCCCCTGCTCCATGGCGCCTGGTCCCATCCACCGCCCAAAGGTTCAGGAGTGCCGACGCAGAGTACAGGACTGGCAGGCAGCTCCACCTGCATCCGAGGTGCGAGATCCACTGGGTGAAGCCAGCTGGGCTTCTGAGTCTGGTGGGAACTTGGAAAACCTTTATGTACAGCTAAGGGATTGTAAATACACCAATCAGCACTCTGTATCTAGCTCAAGGTTCGTAAATACACCCATGGACCCTGTATTTAGGTAATCTAACGGGGATGTGGAGAACTTTTGTGACTAGCTCAGGGATTGTAAACGGACCAATCGGCTCTCTGTAAAATGGACCAATCAGCTCTCTGTAAAACAGACCAATCGGCTCTCTGTAAAATGGACCAATCAGCAGGATGTGGGTGGGACCAGATAAGGGAATAAAAACAGGCTGCTTGAAGCCCTCTGTGTCCTCTCCCTGCCCCAACCGAGCCATGCAGTAACGGCTGGACTTCCCTTGCAGGCTGTGGGAGGTTTTTTGTTTTTGTTTTTTTGGAAGTTTTGTTTTTTCACTGTGCAGTAAAGCTTGTGGAAATCTTGTGGATGTCCATTTTTTAGGTCCACACTGCTGTTATGGGTTGTAATACTCGTTGCAAAGGTCTGAAGCTAGCGAGGCCGCAAACCCACCGGGAGGAATGAACGACTGTAGACGTGCCACCTTAAGAGACCACAAACCCGCTGGGAGGAATGAACAACTCTAGACGCGACACCTTAAGAGTTATGACAGTCACCGTGAAGGTCTGCAGCTTCACTCCGGAAGCCAGTGAGATCACGAACCCACCAGAAAGAAAAAATTCCGAACACATCCGAACATCAAAAGGAACAAACTCCAGACTTGCCGCCTTTAGGAACTGTAACAGTCACTGTGAGGGTTCGTGGCTTCATTTTTTAAGTCAGTGAGACCAAGAACCCACCAATTCCAGACACAGTGGGACTACAGGTGTGAGCCACTGGGCCCAGGCTATTTAAATCTTTTACGAGATTAGACTTAATCAGTCATAGTAGGAAAACTGAAATGATCTGTGTATGTATCTGTCTCCTTCACTAGTCTATGCACCACCTGGGCAGGGCCATGGCCTACCCATTCCTAAACTACTGCTGAGTACTGAGCTCGGTAAATGTTAACCATGAGGCCAAGGATGCTCTCTTCCTCAGCTCTGGAGACATGTTCTCAGCTGGGTGTGCCCAGGATCAGGCACTGTATACACAGTTAAAGACCCGGGCTGGGCCTTATAAGCCTTTTCAGACTTTATACATTTAGGAGTCCCAGGCTACTATGAACAAAAATCTCATGGTGAACCCCAAACTCAGAAGTGACTCTGCTCTAAATAGAAAAGCCAGATATTTGCACATCAGAAATCCTGAAAAAAAAAAAAAATGACAGAGGAGTTCTAAAGAAAAAAAGAAAAATCCTAAACAAGAACTTTTTTAAAAAACACACAACCCAGAAACCACAAGAAAAACATGGACAGACTACGTAAAAAAATAAATGCAACAAAAGACATGGTTAATTCTTAAAAGGCATATGACAGTCTATAATAAAATATTTACATCATATATTCTAAGGTTTAATATCTTAAGGTACACAAAGAGCCAGAAGAAGAAAAACTCAAAAGGAAAAGGCAAAATAGCTGAATATGAAATTTGTGTAGTGGCAATACAGAGGGCTGATAAAGTGTTGTTGGCTGGGTGCGGTGGCTCACACCTGTAATCCCGGGACTTTGGGAGGTCAAGGTGGGTTAATCACTTGAAGTAAAGAGTTCAAGACCAGCCTGGCTAACATGTTAAAACCCCGTTTCTACTAAAAATACAGAATTAGCCAGAAGTGGTGGCGCACACCTGTAATCCCAGCTACTTGGCAGGCTGAGGCAGGAGAATCACTTGAACCTGGGAGGCAGAGGTTGCAGTGAGTTGAGATCGCACCACTGTACTCCAGCCTGGGCGACAGAGTGAGACTTTGTCTCAGGGAAAAAAAAAATTAGCGGGGCATGGTGGCACTTGCCTGTAATCCCAGCTACTTGGGAGGCTGAGGCAAGAGGATCGCTTGAGCCCAGGAGGTCAAGACTGCAGTGAGCTGAAGTTATGGCACTGCAGTCTAGCCTGGCTGACAGAGCAAGACTCTGCCTCAAAATAAAAGAAGATAAATTTTTTTCTAAAAACCTGTATTGCTTCATCAAGTTGAAATGCTTCAGATGAACTACCTGCATTAAGGGGGTCATCTAAGAGAGGTGATGGGATGTAGAGAGACAAGCGCTGGACTGGGAGTTAGGAGGCCTGGAATCAAGTTTCACTTGTGCTAGTAACAGCAAGACCTTAGGAATACCACAGAACTGTCTAGGACTCAGTTTCCTCATCAGCAAATATTGGTCTTGGATTAGACAACTTTAAAGTTCTCTTCCAGTTCAACTATTCCTCTATTTTTGTTTATAAGATTCTATGTATGTATGTATGTATGTATGTATCTGTCGTTCTATCTACTTAGCTAACTATCCATTCATTTAGGTTAACAATTTTAGCTGGGCATGGTGGCTCACACCTGTACTCCCAGCACTTTGGGAGGCCAAGGCGGGTGGATCACCTGAGGTCAGGAGTTCAAGACCAGCCTGGCCAACATGGCGAAACCCCATCTCTACTAAAAATACAAAAAATTAGCCGGGCATGGCGGTGGGCACCTGTAATCCCAGCTACTTGGGAGGCTGAGGCAGGAGAATTGTTTGAACATGGGAGGCAGAGGTTGCAGTGAGAGCGGAGATCGCACCACTGCCCTCCAGCCTGGGTAACGAGAGTGAAATTCCATCTCAAAAAAAAAAAAATGGGGGAGCAAGTAAAAATACAATATGATAAGAAAAACATTCTAACAGTACGAAAATACACACAGTGAAAAAGTTTCTCTCTCACCCATGACACACAGCACTCTAGTTTCTGCCCTTTAGCCACTCAACACGCTGTTTTATATGCAGATAATTCTCCATCCTTCCTTTTTTCATATAACTATTTAGAAATGGACCTGCTAGGTTAGAAGATATGTGTATCTTATGGTGTTTGTGTGTGTGTGTGTTTCTTGAGACGGAGTCTTGCTGTGTCACCAGGCTGGAGTGCAGTGGTGTGATCTCAGCTCGCTGCAACCTCCGCCTCCTGGATTCAAGTGATTCCCCTGCCTCAGCCTCCCAAGTAGCTGGGATTACAGGCACACACCACCACGCCCGGCTAATTTTTTGTATTTTAGTAGAAACAGGGTTTCACCATGTTGGCCAAGATGGTTTCGATCTCCTGACCTCGTGATCCACCCACCTCGGCCTCCCAAAGTGCTGGGATTACAGGCGTGAGCCACCACGCTGGGCATATCTTACGTTTTAATAGATGTTGCTAAACTGAGCACCAAAGAGGACCATGCTTATTTTTCCAATTCTTCATCTACACCTTATGTTATCAGACTCTCATTTTTGTTATTCTGCAAGATGGAAAAACTACATCTGGTGGTTTTTACCTTGCCTTTCATTTATTGTGTATGAGGTAGAGAATCTTTTAATATGCTTAAAAGCCATTGACATTCATTATTTTATGAATCACCTATTCATGTACTTGGCCCTTTCTTTTTGTACAACCAGAATTTTTCCTGGAATGCAGAAAATGGGGCACCCTTAACACCCCTGTCATGGAGAGATGGAACTTGAAGGACATCACTCTTAAGGCCTGGGTTACAGGTGGGTGTTTGAGGGCAGCAGTTGGTGGAATGGGCCAGGAAGGACTGGCAGAGTGTAAAGGGAGGGCTCCCGCTGGCCAGCTAAGAATGGCTTTTATATTCCAAAGGTTTTAAAACAACAACAATAAACAAAAAATGAAGAAGAATCTGATACTTTAGGGGATCACATGACCCACAAAACCTAAAATATTTACTATCGGGCTCCTTGCAAAGAACATTTGGGTTGAAAAGAGAAAGAAGAGGCTGAGATGGAGTCATCTGGGAGGTGGGAACAGACTCAGCTAGAATAGCATCTCAGAATTGAAGAGTTACAAATTATCGGAGATTGGAGGGGTTAACAGTGTTGAATGTGACCCAGAAATCAGGTAAGATGGAGATTTAAGAATGCTGAGGCGGGCGGATCACGAGGTCAGGAGATCGAGACCATCCTGGCTAACACGGTGAAACCCTGTCTCTACTAAAAATACAAAAAAATTAGTCGGGCGTGGTGGCGGGTGCCTGTAGTCCCAGCTACTCGGGAGGCTGAGGCAGGAGAATGGTGTGAACCTGGGAGGCGGAGCTTGTGGTGAGCAGAGATCGTGCCACTGCACTCCAGCCTGGGCGACAGAGCCAGACTCCGTCTAAAAAAAAAAAAAAAAAAAAAAGAGTGTATTGGAATTGACATTTAGAAAGTAGGTCACTGTGACCACTGAGCAGTTTCGGGGGTGTGTTAATACACAGTCTTTTGAGTCACAAGAAATAAAAACAGAGAGAGAGGGAGGGTGGAGGCGGGGAGGTCGGGGAGACACCTGTAAAAAATGAGGGCTTAGTAAAAGTTAATTGAAAAAAAGTGTCATGATTTCTTTAAGACAGTTAATATTATGAATGCGAATACGTTCATTTCTTTAAAGCACACCTTTGCAAAAATGTTCATTTCTTTTCTTTCTTTTTTTTTTTTTTTTGAGACAGAGTCTTGCTCTGTCGCCCAGTCAGATCTCAGCTCACTGCAACCTCTGCCTTCCGGGCTCAAGGGATTCTTCTGCCTCAGCCTCCGGAGTAGCTGGGACTACAGGCGAGCGCCACCACACCTGGCTAATTTTTTGTATTTTTAGTAGAGATGGAGTTTTGCCATGTTGGCCAGCCTCCTAACCTCGAGCTCCTAACCTCAGGTGATCTGCCTGCTTCGGCCTCCCAGAGTGCTGGGATTACAGGCGTGAGCCCAAAAATTTGGCCGTGCCCGGCCAAATATGTTCATTTCTTTAAAGCACAACTTATTTAAAATCTGTCTGACTTAAGCTATGTATCTTTCCATTTCTAATCTCTCACTCTATAAGGAGGCAAATTCCTAATGGACTTAAAAATAGAGTGTATCAGGACCAGGTGCAAGCCAGCCCATCTCCCTCATGTTATTGGTGAGGCAGCCGAGGCCCATGGAGGAGAAGTGACCTGATCAGGTCACACAGCCACTGTGCAAGAGCCACAATTCTGGTTTTCAGTCCCAACTCTTTTCCACTCTATTGCTGCCATTTTATCTTCTTTAACACTCCAGGACCATCTAACATCTTGCTCGCATCTAGTAGATCCTTCATAAATATTTTGAATAATTATATATTTCATTTCTAGACATTGTATTTTATTTTTTTTCAACCTTCTGTTTTCAATACCTTCTTTCAGTTTTGTAAAACTCAACATCATTGTATTTTAAGAATGCAGTTTATTGGATTTTGATAAGTATAGACTCATGTAATCATCATAATCAATATTTACAACGTTTCTGTCTTGGCAAAATAATTCTCTACTATTCTTTTTCCATCTTTACTTCTGATCCCAGGTAACCACGAATCTGCTTTCTGTTGTCATAGATGATTTTCCCCTTTTCTGAAGTTTCATATAAATGGGATCATACATTATATACTCTTTGGTGTTTGCTCCTTTGATCTCACCTAATGTTTTTGAAATAAAAATATATTCAGGGCTGGGCATGGTGGCTCACGCCTGTAATCCCAGCACTTTGGGAGGCCGAGGCAGGCGGATCACCTGAAGTCAGGAGTTCGAGATCAGCCTGGCCAACATGGTGAAACCCCGTCTCTACTAAAAATACAAAAATTAGCTGGGCGTGATGGTGCACGACTGTGATCCCAGCTACATGGGAGACTGAGGCAGGAGAATTGCTTGAGCCTGGGAGGCAGAGGTTGCAGTGAGCGGAGATTGTGCCACTGCACCTCAGCCTGGGCAACAGAGTGAGACTCTGTCTCAAAAATAAATAAATAAATAAAATAAACAAATAAAAATATATTCAATGTCTTGAATTTATTCAGGTTGTGTACATCAGTAGTTTATTCCTTTTTATTGCTGAGTAGTGTTCCATTATGTTGACATATATAGATAACACCATCATTATCTATTTACTTGCTAATAGATATTTTGGTTATTTTCTGTTTTGTTTTCACTATTATAAATAAAGCTGCTATAAGCATTTATGTACAAGTCTTCTTGTGGACATGTTTTCATTTCTCTTGGGTAAACAACTAGGAGTGAAATTTCTGGGTCGTATGGTTAGTGTAACCTTATAAGAAACTGCCAAACTATTTTCCAAATTGGTTGTGCTGTTTTGTACATCTATCAGCAATGTTCATCCTGGCCAATACTTGGAACTGTCAGTTTAAAAAATTTTAGCCATTCTGGTGGCTGTGGAGTGGTATTTTCTTGTAGTTTTCATTTGCATTTCTCTGATAAATAAAAATGTTAAGCATTTTTCATGTACTTATTGGACAATTCTATATCTTCTTTTGTAAAATATTTGTTTATATCTTTTGCCCATAAAAAAATCGGGGTTTTGTCTTCTTACTGTTTATTTATACAAGCTGTTTATATATTCTGGATAGAAGTCCTTTGTCAGTCCTTTCTGACGTATATGAAGATTGGAAGTTAAAAATTTGGTGGAGTTCAATTTCTCAATGTCTTCTTTTCATGCCTGTGTGTCCCATCTAAGGAATCTGCCTAACCCAAACTTGTGAAGATTTTTTCCTATTTTTTCTTATAGCAGTGTTATAATTTTAGCCTGTAGAAGTAGGTCTTTGATTATTTCAAGTTAATTTTTGCATATGGTGTGAAGTAAAAGTTAAGGCTCATGTTTTTTCATATGGATATCCAGTTTTTCCAGCACGGTTGTTGAAAAGATACCCTTTGCTCATTGAATTACCTTGGCACTTCTGTCTAAAGTCAATTGACTATATATGTGAGGATCTACTTCTGAACTCTCTGTTCCATTAATCTATTTGTCTGTTCTTACACTAATATTATACTATCTTAATTACTGTAGCTTTATAGTTAGTATTGAATTCAGTTAGTGTAATTCCTCCACCTTCATTCTTCTTTTTAAAAAAAATTCTTGGCCAGGCGTGATGGCTTACGCCTGTAATCCCAGCACTTTGGGAAGCCAAGGTGGGCGGATCATCTGAGGTTGGGAGTTCGAGATCAGCCTGACCGACATGGAGAAACCCCGTCTCTACTAAAAATACAAAATTAGTCAGGCATGGTGGCGTATGCCTGTAATCCCAGCTACTTGGGAGGCTGAGGCAGGAGAATTGCTTGAACCCAGGAGGCAGAGGTTGTGGTGAGCCGAGATTGTGCCATTGCACTCCAGCCTGGGCAAGAAGAGCAAAACTCCATCTCAAAAAAAAAAAAAAAAAAAAAGAAGAAGAAGAAGTAGTCTTGGCTTTTCTATGTCTTTTGCAATTGCACAGAGATTTTAGTGTGAACTTATCAACTTCTTTTTAATAATATGCTTAGATTTTGATAGAGATTGCACTGAATCTATTGTCAATACTTTTTTCATTAAAAAGTATCATTCAGGGTTTGCTGGCTTTCATGCATGATGGCTTATTTCCTTGTATGTTCTGAGATATTTTCATTGTGAGCTCATATTCCTTGAAAATCTATCTGTTGTAATTTGTTGAGGCCTGGATTTAAAATCTGTTTTCCAGAGAAGATTTGTATATATATTTCCCAGGCATAATTTACTACCTTGGCATATTCTAAACAAAAACTGAAACACAAATTTTAAACAAAAATGGTTTATCTTTTTGTTGTTTTAGAATGATGGTGTCCATTTCTAATAATTATTTTTTCCAGTTTTCCCATGGATATATGGGTGGGGAAGATTGACCAGTTTATGTCACTATATATGTGTAAAATGAAGAAGTTAAAATAGTGTATTTTCTTCATGTAAGGTTAACCACTTGGCAGAGAGTTGGATTAGACCAACTCAGAAAGGACAATCCTAATGAACTAAAATGGGAATTTCTCTAGAATGATAGAGCAACTGAACTAATTTCCTTCATTATGAAATTGGAGTCAATCAGCAAAAGATTTATTTGAATCCATCTTTACTACAAATTAACCATACAAATGTAAAAATAGATAAGTAGATTCACAATAGTCACTGCTGATGGTGTGTGGAGGTGTGTTTCTGTGTGGCAGTGTTAGACCAGGAGTGTGTAAAGGTGCAGAGAGGGGCTTGACAGTGTTCACAAGTTGGAGGGGCAACAGAAATGAGCAGGAAAATGCGGGTCCACCTGTAGGAATTTTACCTGCATCTATCTGCCCTCTCCAATTTCTTTTTCTTTTTCTTTCTGTTTCTTTTTTTTTTTTTTGAAATGGAATCTCACTCTGTCGCCCAGGCTGGAGTGCAATGGTGCGGTCTCAGCTCACTGCAACCTCTGCCTCCAGGGTTCAAGCGATACTCCTGCCTCAGCCTCCTGAGTAGCTGGGATCACAGGCACATGCCACCACATCTGGCTGATTTTTGTATTTGTAGTAGAGACAGGGTTTCACCGTGTTGGCCAGGCTGGTCTCGAACTCCTGACCTCAAGTGATCTGCCCTCCTCGGCCTCCCAAAGTGCTGAGGTTACAGGCGTGAGCCACCGCACCCAGCCCCCTCTCTCCAATTTCTAATAGCACATTTTCCACGTAGACTGGATGGGCAATTCCAATATCTTGTGCTTCTCTAGACCAGTACTTCTCAAACTCACCTGGGGATCTTGTCAAAATACACATTCTGATTTAGTAGGTCTGGGGTACAGGCCTGAGATTCTGTATTTCCATTAAGCCCCCCAGGGGATCTCAATGCTGCTGGTCCACGTGCAAAATTTTAAACAGTAAAGTATGGCCTTAGCTCATGCCTCTAATCCCAGCTACTTGGGAAGCTGAGGCAGGAGAATCGCTTGAATCCAGGAGACAAGACTTTGGGAGGCCGAGGTGGGTGGATCACTTGAGGTCAGAAGTTCAAGGCCAGCCTGACCAACATGGTGAAAACCCGTCTCTGCTAAAAATACAAAACAAATTAGCCAGGCCTGATGGCACATGCCTCTAATCCCAGCTACTTGGGAAGCTGAGGCAGGAGAATCGCTTGAACCCGGGAGATAGAGGTTGCAGCGAGCTGAGATGGTGCCACGGCACTCCAGCCTGGGTGACAGAGCAAGATTGTCTCAAAAATAAAGTAAAATAGGATAAAGCAAACAGTAAAGTCCTACAAAAATATCTATTCTACAGTTTACACTTGCCTACCTAAAGCTCCACTATTAACATTTTTTTTTTTTTTTTTGAGATAGAGTCTCCCTCTGTCACCCAGGCTGGAGTGCAGTGGCACAATCTTGGCTCACTGCAACCTCCACCTCCCAGGTTGAAGCGATTCACCAGCCTCAGCCTCCCGAGTAGCTGGGATTACAGGCGCGTGCCACCACGCCTGGCTAATTTTTTGTATTGTTAATAGAGACAGGGTTTCACCATGTTAGCCAGGATGGTCTTGATCTCATGGCCTCATGATCTGCCCACCACAGCCTCCCAAAGTGCTGGGATTACAGGCGTGAGCCACCACGCCCAGCTGGAGCAGGTCATTCTTATGAAGACACATGGACTGCATGTTGTCTTCATTATGGTGAGGTATACAAATAGCATTGACAGTGCAGCCTCAGAGGGAACACCCTCTCCTCCTGTTTTCTCTTTCTCTTGTTCTTCCCCTCTCCAGTTGAATATTTGAAATCGTAAATGATGTGGGACCTTGTGAAGTCTTCCTGTATCTTCGTTGTTGCTTTGGTCAAAACCTCATCCAAATACAGCAGCTAAAATCCTACCCAGGAAAGTCTCCATGAAGCAATGGGAAGTTTTAGGGGTGACCTCTATACAAATCGAAGTGCTTCTCAAAGAGAAGTGATTATTTGGACATTCATCTGCAGGAAAACCTTTGGTGATCACTATTTACTTTGGAGAGGGAGGCGTTTCCATAAGACATTTCCCCCAAGATTAATAGAAAGCAGGAAGGCATCTTCTAAGGAATTATATGTGGTGCTACTGAAATTTGTTATCCCATAGAGCAGTAGGTGCTGATGCTCACATGAGCAGCCAGAGCCGGAGGAGAGCGTCCGGAGGCTGCAGTGTGTGAACAGGCTGTTAGGGGCTTGTTTTAATCCAAAAGAGATCAGGAAATCAGACCAGAACAAGGTGAGAGGAGAACTGGGACCACAGGTTCACCCAAACCAAGAAACAAGAGAAGCCAGGAGATCACATCTGTGCTACAGAAAAAGAAATGAAAGAAGGTTGGGTGAAGTGAGGAGGAGTTTCTCTACCTGTAGGCCCAGAGGTACCTGCGCCAGGCTGTGACAGGCCATGTGTGTACCCTGGCAGCCTGCTCTCCCCATTGTCTGACATTGATTGACCAACTCATTCATTCTTTTTTTTTTGAGACGGAGTTTTGCTCTGTTGCTCAGGCTGGAGTGCAGTGGCACGTTGTCAGCTCCCTGCAACCTCCGTCCCCTGGGTTCAAGCAATTCTCCTGCCTCAGCCTCCTGAGTAGTTGGGACTACAGGCATGCGCCATCATGCCCGGCTAATTTTTGTACTTTTAGTACAGATGGGGTTTTGCCATGTTGGCCAGGCTGGTCGTGAACTCCTGACCTCAGGTGATCCACCTGCCTCGGTCTCCCAAAGTGCTGGGATTACAGGTGTGAGCCACCGTGCCCGGCCTCATTCACTGTTTCATTCAACAGATATTACCAAGCACCTACTACTCACCAGGCATTCTTCCAGATTCTGGGGATATAATAGTGAACAAGACAAACTATTTCCTTTACGGAAAGGAGGGGGTCAGCCCAATAAACAAACAAACATGTAAAAATGTCCTGGGAGACTATGGAGAAAAATAAGCAAAGTAAGAGGATGGAGACCGTGTGTCCTGGGTGGATTTGCTGTTTCATATAGAGTGCTCAGGAATGGGGTTTCCAGTGATGGTGAGCAGAACCGAGAGGACAGGAGGGAGCAGGCTCTGCATTCTCTATTCAGGCAGAAACATTATAGACCTTAGTCACAGAGGACCTGGAAGGGCCCAGAACCTTCTATTACCAATAGGCTTTAGTATCCACACCTTTGGCCTAGCTCACAAAATATTTATAATGGCCTCAGTGACACCTTATTTAATGAGATGCTTACATACTTTTTTTTTATTTTAAAATTTTGATTCTAAGGTTATTCCAGAGGAAATATTTGTGGATTTCTAATTAGTAGGCCCCACAACTGAATTAAGATGGAATGAGGCAGCCTGGGGGTTCAGAAAAGGCTCAGAAAAAAAATTTCACCAAGTGAAATTTCAAGTGAGACCTGAAGGTTGAGTGAGATTTAGCTGGGGTGGAGGGAAGAGCTGAGTGGCTCAGAGGAAACAGTATGTGCAAAGGCCCTAGGCTGGCTTGCTTATCCTGAAGATGTCATTTTCAAGATTACACTGTACAGTCTTGAATCTCCAAGCACAGGAAGGATACCTTCTCCTCAGTGTAAGCCAAAGCTATTACGCACCATCCTCTCTGCAGGCATTTTGGCATGTACGCGTCCTCTCTTCCCAGCCCCATGCTGCTATTTGTGTGTTGGGGATCTTGTTTATGTTAGATTCTGATTCTTTAATTTCTTAAAGCCCTCCCCAGAGCCTTGAAACCATTTTTTATGGCGCCTGACATGTATCTCCCTTGGGTCCTGAGGGTGACAGGCCTTCTGGCCCTGAATTCCTGTTCTCTTGATTCATTGCCAGGCTTGGCTGGGCACTTATTCAGTGGCATCTGGAAAATAACTTTCCTGCTCCGTGTTTTAGCTTTTTAAAATTAAAACCATACCATTCTATAATCTCACAGTCATATTGTGATGTCTCCATTAAAAAAAGTTTACAATGA
Source organism: Pongo abelii (assembly GCF_028885655.2). Taxonomy (NCBI): domain Eukaryota; kingdom Metazoa; phylum Chordata; class Mammalia; order Primates; family Hominidae; genus Pongo; species Pongo abelii. The sequence goes on from NC_071990.2 coordinate 13,685,661, forward strand.
TTTGAAGAAAATCTTATATATTTAGTTTTGTACTAGATGGAATAGAGAACTAAAATATGTACTTATAAGTGTACTCAGGTTTTGGAAAAACTGATACATGGAAATTCTTATAGCATAATTCTATTTGGAGAGTATTTTTTCACCTTAAAAATCACTAGTAGTTTCCTTTAAATAATTTTCCCAGTGTAGTTAAAATCAGATCAAATTTTCAAAAAACTCAGTTCCTGTTCAGCCTTTCAGCATCTGTAGGGAGATATTCATTGGATAAGGAGAAGCACATCTATATTGCTCTTCTGCCCTCCTCTACCCACCACACCAGGACTTGCTAGGCCTCTCCCCTCAGAACCATCTCATTTCTAACCTTCAGGTGGACCCCTTTGTGCCCACCGATAGATTCCATTTGGCCCAGATTCTGGAATCAGAGCTGCCCTTGGAATACCCTGTGCTCACTGGTCTTCTCTTGCTCCCAAGTCTACACTAGCTACTGCCCCATCTCTTCACTCCTTTTTCCAACAAAGCTCTTCAGAAAGTAGTCTCCACTGATTGTCTCCAATCCTTCCCCTCCCATTATATCTTGAGCCCTTTTTTTTTTTTTTGAGACAGAGTCTCACTCTGTTGCCCAAGCTGGAGTGCAGTGGCACCATCTTGGCTCACTGCAACCTCCGCTTCCCGAGTTCAAGGGATTCTCCTGCCTCAGCCTCCCAAGTAGCTGGGATTACAGGTGTGCACAACCATACCTGGCTATTTTTTTTTTTTTTTTTTTTTTGAGACGGAGTCTCGCTCTGTCACCAGGCTGGGGTGCAGTGGCGTGATCTCAGCTCACTGCAACCTCTGCCTCCCGGGTTCAACTGATTCTCCTGCCTCAGCTTCCCGAATAGCTGGTACTACAGGCGTGTGCCACCACGCCCAGCTAATTTTTGTATTATTAATAGAGACGGGGTTTCACTGTGTTGGCTAGGATGGTCTCGATCTCCTGACCTCATGATCTGCCCGCCTCAGCCTCCCAAAGTGCTGGGATTACAGGCGTGAGCCACTGTGCCCAGCCTAATTTTTGTATTTTTAGTAGAGATGGGGTTTCACCACGTTGGTCAGGCTGGTCTCAAACTCCTGACCTCAAGTGATTCACCTGCCTCGGCCTCTCAACGTGCTGGAATTACAGGTATGAGCCACAGCACCTGGCCTTGAGCCCATTTTAATCAGGCTGTCACCCGTCTTCCTCCTCTCAACAGGAGATCTAGTGCCTTTGTCAAGGTCACCAGCCAAATCCAGTGGGCACTGCTGAGTCCTCCTGTTCCTATGGAGCTTGTTACTCTCTCTGCTGTCCCCCTGTCCTTGGCCTCTGGACCAGCATTCTCTCAACTTCTCCCCACTCCCTCACACTCTTTCCTGGATCTTTCTCGCCCTAATCCCCAACCACTGGAATATTCCAGGGCCCAATCTTCAGACTTCTCTCCTCACTGTACAGCAACTCCCTAGCTGGCATCATTTAGTCATGTTGCTTTAAATACAGTAGTCCCCTCTTCTCCGCAGTTTTACTTTTCTTGGTTCCAGTTACCCATGGTCACCTGTGGTCCCAAACTATAAGATATTTTGGGGCCAGGCGCAGTAGCTCATGCCTGTAATCCCAGCACTTTGGGAGGCCGAGGTGGGCAGATCACTTAAGGTCGAGACCAGCCTGGCCAACAGAGTGAAACCCCATCTCTACTAAAAATACGAAAATTAGGCTGGACGCGGTGGCTCACACCTGTAATCCCAGCGCTTTGGGAGGCGATAGTGGATGGATCACGAAGTCAGGAGTTCGAGACCAGCCTGGCCAAGATGGTGAAACCCCATCTCTACTAAAACTACAAAAATTAGCCGGGCGTGGTGGCGGGTGCCTGTAATCCCAGCTACTCAAGTGGCTGAGGCAGGAGAATTGCTTGAACCCGGGAGGCAGAAGTTGCAGTGAGTGGAGGTCGCACCATTGCACTCCAGCCTAGGTGACAGAGCGAGACTCTGTCTTGAAAGAGAAAAAAAAAAAAAAAAAAAAGAAAAAGAAAAAATTAGCCAGGCATGGTGGCATGCGCCTGTAGTCCCAGCTACTTGGGAGGCTGAGGCAGGAGAACCGCTTGAACCTGGGAGGTCCAGGTGGCAGTGAGCTGAAATGGCACCACTGCATTCCAGCCTGGGTGACAGAGCAAGACTAGGTCTCAAAAAAAAAGATATTTTGGGAGAGAGAGAGGGAGGGAGGACGAAAGAGACTACATTCACATAACTTTTATTATAGTATACTGTTTTAATTGTTCTAGTTTATTACTAGTTACTGTTAATTTCTTACTGTGCCTAATTTGTACATTAAACTGTATCATGATTATGTATGTATGGGAAAAAACGGAGTATATAGGGTTTGGTAATATCTGAGGTTTCAGGCCCACAGACCCACTGAGGGTCTTGGAAAGTATCCCCCACAAATAAGAGGGCACTTCTGTATATTGGGAAAACTACCAAATTCATATTTCAGCTGGGACTGCTCTTCTGAATGTCAGACTCATATCATATCCAACTGCTGACTTGACATCTCCACCTGAACATTTCACAGGGCATCTCAAATTTAACATGTCCACAATGAAAGTCAGATTCTACCTTGCAAAACAGGCTGTTTCCAAAGTGTGAATAATGGCTCCCCAAATATGCCCACATCCCAATCCCCAGAACTTGTGCGTGCTACCATACAGGGCAAAAGGGAGTTTGCAGATGTGATAAAATTAAAGATCTTGAGAATGAGGAGATGCTGCTGGATTATGTGGGAGGGACCAATGTCATCACAAGGGTCCTTATAAGAGAGAGGGAGGAGGATCAGAGTCAGAAAGAGAAAGATGTGACAGCAGAACCCAGGCTGGAATGACGTACTCTGAAGATGGAGAAGAGGCCGTGAGCCAGGAGACGCAGGCAGCCTCTAGGTGCTGGAAAAGACAAGGAAATGGATTCTCCCTTGAAGCCTCCAGAAGGAACACAGCCCTGCCAACCCCTCGACTTTATCATTTGTTTATTTATTTATTTATTTTTGAGACAGAGTCTCGCTCTGTTGCCCAGGCTGCAGTGTACTGGCATGATCTCAGCTCACTGCAACCTCCACCTCCCGGGTTCAATTATAGGCCTGCTCCACCACACCTGGCTAAGTTTTTTTTTTTTTTTTTTTTGTATTTTTTGTAGAGACAGGGTTTCACCATTTTGGCCAGGCTCGTCTTGAACTCCTGACCTCAGGTGATCCACCCGCCTCGGCCTCCCACAGTGCTGGGATTACAGGCACAAGCCAAGCCACCACACCCAGACTCAACCCCTTGACTTTAGACTTCTGACCTCCAGGACTGTAAGAGAGCATACTAGTGTTGTTTTAAGCCACTAAAGTTGTGGTAGTTTGTTACGGCGTTAATAGGAAACCCATACACAAGCTTCCCCGTGTCAGTAAATGGTGACACCAGCCTTTTAGTTACTCCAGAGAGACACTGGTGTTGTCCTCATTTTTTTCTCTTTCTCACACCCCACATCCAATTCATCAGCAAATCCTATTGGCTCGGTCTTCAAAATATATCCAGAATCCAACAACTGTTCACACCCGCCACCAGCACCACACTGGTCTCCTTTTTCCTGGAGGACTACAGGCACCCCCTAGTGAGCCTGCCTGCTTCCTCCTCACCCGTCTGCGGTCTATTCCACATGGCTGCCAGCATGATCAGGTTAACCCAGAAGCTAGACTTTAGCATTCCCCTCTCAAACCCTTGGACAGCTCCCCGCCTCATGAGGAAGAGAAGCCCATGTCTTTACCATGGCCCACAATGGCTCCCCAAGTCTGGCTCCTGGACACCTCCCTGAGCTCATCTTCTGTCCCTCCCTCCTGGCTGAAGCTCCAATCCCACCATCAGGTGCTGCCTAGAGCGTCCTTCAGGAGCTGAGACGTGCTCCTGGCTGCCACCCCTCGGATGCTGAGGTGGCCTTGGCTGGGGAGCGCTGTCCCCCTCAACACCCCATCTCACTCCCTTCTCAATGTAGCCAGCATCCAGTGGCTGAATGGTTTGGAGGTGTAAGGGCCTGTCCCCTCTCCCCAGCTCAGAGCAGCTCTGAAGGGCCATCCTATCTTCAACATCCCCATGGGGTTGTCTGGGGCTTTAGTTGAGACTGCATCACAGCTCATCTCCCTTTGCCCAGTCTTGCTTCCTTCCCCTCTTTCCCTTCCACGGTTTGATCCCAAGAGCACTTCCTAGTAAGCATCATATGTGTGTCAACCATCATCTCAGACACTGCTTTCCCTGACCTGTGAACCTGATCTCTTTGCTATACCAAAACACCCCAAGTACACTTGATCTCAAAGCTTCTGCGGTGACTGTTCCTTCGGCCTGCAAAGCTCTTCTCCTAGGTATTCAGGAAGTTTACCCTCTCCCTTCCTTCAAGACTCTGCTCAAATGTCCCATGGCCTGTGGCCTTCCCTCACTACCTTATGTAAAATAGCAAACACCATCACCGTCACCAGCACGACGAACTCCATTATGCAGCTTTTTTTCTATAGTATTTAACCTCATTAGATATATATTTCCTTGTTTATTCATCTTCTCTCACTATACTCCAGTTTCACAAAGGCAGAGACTTGATCTACTTTGTTCACGGCTATTTCCATAATAACTAGAATAGTGCCTGCCACATAGTAGAGGCTTAGTACCGAGTCAGGCTGGTGCTGGTCTTGCTGTGACCTAATTCCAGTAACTGGCTCACCACCATAGCCCCTGTGATGAAAGTTTCGCCTTGAGGCTTTTCATCTTGACCCCTTTGATACCTTTGATTCTGTATCAATGCCATCATGGCTTCCTTTATATCCTCCACAACTAAAGGCCCACCTGTGTTTTCCTCAATCTTTCTAGAGTTTTAAATCCTACTCTGTAGTTTAGTCCCTCCATACCTGCCCTTAAGCTGGAGGAACCCCACCTCTCAGGCTCCAGGTGCACTTGTGTGGTGGATTACCGAAACTCTCCCACTCCAAAAAAGTCCCCATTCTCATCAACGTCCCTCCAGGGTCTGGTCAGGCTCCCTAAAAGCCCTGTCCAGACTGTGAGCCACACCTTGACCTTCAGCATCAAAGAGGGCATTGCTACAGGGGAGGAAGCTCCCATAAGAGCCAGAACGACCTGGGTGTGAGTCCCAGCTCTGTCATGTACCAGTGGGGCAGCCTTGGCGGGTCACTCGCTTCCCTGAGCAATGGCTTACTCCCTGGTAAAGCTAAGTCAATGATGTCAGCCTCACACAGTGGCTGTGCAACAAGACATGAACACATATGAAAACAGTCAGTAAATTTCTCCCGACTGAACTGAAATCCTCTGAAGTACCTGCCCTGTTGTGTTAAATGGAAAAGTGTGATGTCCTTAGGAAGAAACTCTGACACTAGGTAGCTCTATGTGCAAAAGAATTTGCTGTGGGAAACCTTTCAGTACAACATGAAGTTCCATGATAATTCCAAACATATGTGAACAATATATAAGCAGTGCAGCAAAATCATATTGTCAGCCAAGTATACTAGGTCTAGGCATGATCTCAAGGATGGGAAAAGCTTGGCTTCACCTCTGAAAGGTAACCTTCAACCAAGAGGTAGCACAAAAGCATAATCAGTGGATGCGTTTCCCTCCCCCATCCATGCCTTGCCCAGATTTAATGGAAACATTTATACTAAACCTTGCCAAATTCACAGAAGTTTTTCCAGTTCCCATTACTTTGCTATTCAAAAGGAAGGGAGTAATCGCTTCAGAGGTAGGGTGTGGTACAGTACACTTAACAGAGTGCTGAAAGCAAGTTCAACACAGATGACCAGTGTTGCCAGATTGCACAATTCTCGAGTTATTTTCGTGATGGGCAATGTTTTTCCTTTTTATTCCGTTTTCCTCCCTCTGGAGTTGGCTAATGATTTCCAATGAATAGAACTCTGTCCAGTACAATCCAGTTAGCCCACAATGAACAGAGTGTCAATGAGAGATGCTGCATTGACAGCCTTTATTTTAGTGGATTCCCTGTATAGTAAAGGTGGAAAAGGAACTGCTGTTGGGGGCATTCATTTGTAATTTGTCCTCTTGGTCTGGAAGTGGGCCATCAGCTCAGCAAAGATAATACAGAAACATACAATAAGGTCACCACTCTTTCTGAAGCCTGATCCATCATCTCTTGGAGAATCAATACATGTATAGACACGTTATGAATGTGTTTAGTCTTTTCCTACGTGACCAGGTAGGAAGCTTCCTGGTCCAACCTGGGTGAGTCTTCATGTTGGCTTGGCAGGTAGTGTCAGGCATCTGGAGATACGATATACATGTTTAGCTCCCTGCAATCAGCAGTATGGTACATTCACTACCAGCTGCATTTTCTCTGTGATACTGCCAGAAAGAATGTGCTTAAAGTCACTATTGATTACTCTTTAATCCACACTATGTTAGGAGAAAAATTGAATCCGACAAGACATGGTATCTCTTTTCCACATACTTTGTGCATTCCAATAAATAGGGCTGTCCTTGAGGGTATGAAGTGTGCATCCAAGAAGCCCGGCAGATTCCTTCGTATTCAGCCCACGGATTGTTCAGAGATTCCCAATTTCCTCCTGGGGAGTTGGGTGCAGGAGTCAAGAGGGATATTTGAGTCAGGGAATATTTCCCAAGAGGAGCCTTAGTATTTAAACATCCGTTTTCTTTCTTTTTTTTTGAGACAGAGTTTCACTCTTGCTCCCAGGCTGGAGTGCAATGGGCACGATCTCAGCTCACTGCAACCTCCGCCTCCTGGGTTCAAGAGATTCTCCTATCTCAGCCTCCTGAGTAGCTGGGATTACAGGCGCCCAACACCAGGCCCAGCTAATTTTTGTATTTTTAATAGAGACGGGGTTTCACCATGTTGGTCAGGCTGGTCTTGAACTCCTGACCCCAGGTGATCTGCCTGCCTCAGCCCCCCAAAGTGCTGGGATTACAGGCGTGAGCCACCACGCCCGGCCCAGTTTTCATTTTTAAAAAATCTATTACATGCTCATGATAAAAAAAAATTAAACAGTGCACAGTGAAGAGTATACCCCCCTCACAGCATTTCCCCCCTGCAGTTCCCATCCCCCCCAGGCGACTACTGTTATGAATTTTTTTGTGTATCCTTCCAGAAAGAGTCTATGCATATAAGAGCAGCTTTGATTTTTGAGATGCATTTTTGTATGTTCAGTTCAAGTGGTTCACAAGATGCCTTTTCCAAATAACTCCATGGCAACGCAACTCTGGAACTCACACGCACATGGACGTATACATGGACACACACAGTCGTTCTTTTGAGCATAAAATGGAGGGGAAATGATGCAACAGAGAGTGAATAGAAGGCATATTCCAGTAAACCACAGTGGTTAGTGGCTTCTCAGATGGTTCCAGACAGCTTTTTGTACAGAAATAGCTCAGTGAGAACACCCCAGCCTACTCAGACTGCAGAACAAATCCCAGGAACTTGCCTTTGTGCAATCTCCCCCTTGAAGCTCAAGTCTAAACACATCAGAGCTTGGCAGGGCTGCACGGGTACGTTAGTGAACAGACAGAACACCCTGGCTCCTCAGGCGCTCCTTGTTTTTTTCCCTCTGGACCAGCAGATTTTTCTTACAGCTTACACCTGCTCCTCCCCCACCCCCAACAACATGCAGAAATGGAAAGCCCCTCAAGTTTTCCTTGATCAAGAGGTTAAATAAAAAACCAACTCTCTCTCACACTCTAAGGGAAAGGAAAATAAAAACCACCAGTAGGTATGAAGCTAAGACACACACACACACACACATTTGGCAGAAATAAATTAAGAAAAATCATTCTATCTATGAGACCATTCTGAAACTAAGTGATGCATGATATTATTCAAATTTGCAAAGTGTATTTGTCCTCAGAATAGAGATGGCTGAATGGGAGTGATAGTGTCTTGATAAATTGTTGTTCTAGAGATTTTCCAGAACTGAAATGTGCAACAGGACATTTGAGAACTATCTTTTATCTAAATACTGATGTATTAATAATTTAGCAGTATTAAAAGCACTGTCATAATTATTAGTAAAATTAGCTCATCTATAAGCATCTGAATAAAAATGTCTCATCAAAAGCCAAATTCTAATATAGGAGCCACATGGAAACCAATAGAAAAGAAACATTTCCACTGCATAGGCTGATATACTTGAAAATACAGGTCTTACTCCGGTCAAAGAAATAGTTGTTTATACAGTTTTGAGGACACTGACAAGATCACTCTTAAGAAAATACCGCCTCACCTTCTGGCTAGTGCCTGAAAATCCTTTTCTAGTTGAGAAAACCTTAAATTCCTCAATAACAGATAAAGTATAATAGGCAAATTCCCTTGAAAAGAACAGCAATAATAATAATAATGCTAATTTCCTGAGCACTTACTTGTGGTAAATGCGTTACTTTCATTCTTACTCAGGACTCCACATGAATGATCTCCTTTAATCCCTGCAGAAGCTAGTTTCCAAGATGGCTTCCTAAGCCCTTGCCTCTGCATATTCATGCCCTTCTGTGGGGGCTTTCCCTTCAATCTGAGTGGGCCCTTTCGTAACCAACAGAATGAGGCAGAAGTGGTACTGTGTGGCCTTTGCAAGGCTAAATCAGGCCTTACAGCTTCTGCCTTGGTCCCTTAGGATGCTCATTCTGAGAAAGTCAACTGCTAAATACAAAATCCAATTACCCTGAAACCACCATGGTGTAAGGAAGCTCAAGCTAGCCATGTGGAGTAGCTGAGTGGAGAAAGAGATGCCTGGCCAGCCCTCAGCTATTCTAGCCAGATGTGTGAATGTAGAAGCCATCTTGGACATCCAGCTCCTTGTAGCTTGTAGATGGTTTGGGGCCCACCCAACTTCTGAGTATAGCTGCATGTGAGACCCCAAGTGAAAACAGCCCAACTGGGCCCAGCCAACACACAGAATCATCAGAAATAGTAACAAATTGCTATTTTAAGTCACTAAGTTTGGGGGTATTTTGTTACACAGCAATATGCAACTGAAACAATCCTGTATTTATGGTACAAGGTTTTTTGTTGTTGTTTTGTTTTGTTTTGTTTTGTTTTCCGAGACATAGCCTTGCTCTGTCACCCAGGCTGGAGTGCAGTGGCACGATCTCAGCTCGCTGCAACCTCTGCCTCCAGGGTTCAAGCAATTCTCCTGCCTCAGTACAGGCACGCACCACCATGCCCAGCTAATTTTTGTATTTTTAGTAGAGACGGGGTTTCACCATGTTGGCAAGGTTGGTCTCGAACTCCTGACCTCGTGATCCGCCCGCCTCGGCCTCCCAAAGTGCTGGGATTACAGGCGTGAGCCACCGCACCCGGCCTGTTTCTTTTCTTTTCTTTTCTTTTCTTTTTTTGAGACGGAGTCTTTCTCTGTCGCCCAGGCTAGAGTGCAGTGGCGCAATCTCAGCTCACTGCAACCTCCGCCTCCTGAGTTCAAGCGATTCTCCTGCCTCAGCCTCCTGAGTAGCTGGGATTACAGGTGTGTGCCACCACACCCGGCTAAATTTTTTTGTATTTTTAGTAGAGCCAGGGTTTCACCATGTTGGCCAGGCTGGTCTTGAATTCCTGACCTCAAGTGATCCGCCTGCCTCGGCCTCCCAATGTGCTGGGATTACAGGCGTGAGCCACTGTGCCTGGCCTGCTACAAGGTTTTGAAGCTCACAATTAACTCTCCAACATCAATTTTACTGCTTCCTCGCTGTGCCATTTGAGGAACTGACCCCAGTCTACAGGTTCCCCTGATTAGTTTGTGCTAGTAGCTCTCAAACTGTGGTAGCATCATTGTCACCTGAGAACTTGTTCTCAGGCCCTTCTCTGGACCTACTGAATTCAAAACTCCGGCCAGCTGGGCGTGGTGGCTCATGCCTGTAATCCTAGCACTTTGGAGGCTGAGGCGGGCGGATCACAAGTTCAGGAGATCGAGACCATCCTGGCTAACATGGTCTCTACTAAAAAATACAAAAACAAAACAAAACAAAAAGCCAGGCATGGTGGCACGCGCCTGTAATCCCAGCTGCTCTGGAGGCTGAGGCAGGAGAATGGCTTGAACCTGGGAGGCGGAGGTTGCAGTGAGCCAAGATCATGCCACTGCACTCCAGCCTGGGCGACAGAGCAAGACTCCGCCTCAAAACAAACAAAAACAAAAACAAAAAACAACTCCAGCTGAGGCGCAGTCATCTATGTGGTCTGATACGTCCTTCAGGTTATTCTGATGCGTGCTCATGTTTGGGAACCACAGGTGTCTGTACCAGTCATGGTAATCCTATCCCTCCTTGCTAGTGACAACCAAAATGAGTGATGGAGGCATAAGTCTCGAATCATTGCGGTTTAGCAAGGCAGCTTAAAGGGAGTGCCCAGGAAAAATGCGAGTCACAGAAGCATCTGTGGCTGTTTTTTCCAAAGAGGGTCTCAGGAGGTTTAGCATTTATACATTTTCCTGAAGAAAGTGGGGCAGGGCATGAGACAAATGATTACATACTTGTGAGACTTTAGTTGGTGCTCATTTTTCCTAAGATAAGGTGAACATTTGAAGAAAAAGGGAATAGAGGAAGAAGATGTCTGAGGAGGAGTGAAGGTGTCTTTGTTCTGTACCTGGAAAGATAAACTAGTAGTCTTTTGAAAGGGCTGCTTTCTGTTTAGCCCTGAGGGAAGAACACCTAATAGCTGTTATAGAGGGAGGGGTATAATGAGGCGTGTCCAATCTGCCATCCCCTCATGGCCGGAAATTCAGCTTGCAAGTTTCCCTTAGCCAAGAAGGGGTCTGTTCAGTCAGTTAGGGGCTTGGAATTTCATTTTTATTTCTTACTCGTGATTGACTTAGGAATCCAGGCTCAAGCCAATCAGCACATAGCATTCCCTTGATGTCAGTTATTAGTTTGTGGTTAAGGGAGCGGCCCTGTGTCTTTGTGGCAGCCATTCTGACTATGAAGGGAGCCAGCCTTAAAAGGCAGCTGACACTGAGGATGGAAAGCAGAGATGCAGAAAGAACCTAGGTCCTTGACACCAGGGTTCAGTCAGCCTGTCCCATCTTTGAACTTCCAGTTACATAGGTCAATACATTTCCTTCTTGGTTAAACTCATTTGAGTTGGCTTTTCTGTTAGTTGCTGCTGAAAGCACGCTACCAGCTACAGTAAGCATTATAATCCCTACTTTTACACAGGAGAGATTAGTTCAGACAACTAGGAAGCAGATGTGCTAGGATTTTTTTTTTCTTTTGAGACAGAGTCTTGAGCTGTCACCCAGGCTGCAGTGCAGTGGCACAATCTCAGCTCACTGCAACCTCTGCCTCCTGGGTTCAAGCGATTCTTCTGCTTCAGCCACCTGAGTAGCTGGGACTACAGGTGCACACCACCACACCTGGCTAATTTTTTGTATTTTTAGTAGAGACGGGGTTTCACCATGTTGGCCAGGCTGGTCTGGAACTCCTGACCTCAAGTGATCCTCCCACCTCAGCCTCCCAAAGTGCTGGGATTAGAGGCATGAGCCACTGCACCTGGCCCATGCTAGGATTTGAACCCAGGTCTCTGTTGTTAAATCCTACTTTTATAATGAAGCCATCAATGGTGAGATTTGTCCCTTTCCAGAAAGTAGAGGGTTTTGGTGGGTTAGGGTACTAAGAATACAGGCGGGCAGTGGGCATCAGACAGAAGAAGGGACACCATGGAATGAGGAAAAGGTCGGGAGAGAGGAGGGAAGATGCATACAAGACAAATCACTCCTGCTGAAGTCTTTTCTGGGCCGGCCCCAGGCTCTGGTATTTCTTTATGTCCTTAAATCAAATGACGTCTTTTCTCTTCTCCTCTTCCCCAAAATGCAAGACCAACACTGGAAGAGTGGAAAGCCAGTGTTCCTTTGAGGAGGAGGCTGATTGGTCCAAGTAGTTCTATAAACTGCATCCACCCACACCACGCTACTCCAAAGACACTTTATAATCACAAAAGAAACAATCCGGAAGATTCCAGTTGTCAATGCAGCTTGAATTGTAGCAGCAGCAGACCTTGCCCAAAAACATATAACATGGCATAAAGTCAGGATTGTTATAACCTTGGGGATCCCAAGGCTCTGTACTCCTTCCGTGGATGCCAGCGTTTGCGGGGGCTTGTGTCTCTGTTCCGCTACACCGCTGCCTCCAACGCAGGTCTGCTTCATCCCTCCCACCACGTTCCTGCCTCCTCTGGTGCCCCCCTCTGAGAGTCATGTGGCTAATTTTAAACCGTAATCTGAAGCCCAGAACCAGGAAAGTCCCATGGTCCAAGGGTGGCCACAGCTAAAGGACACTTGGGAAACATGACAAAATGCTTTGGAGAAACAAGGCAAACCGGAAGGGGACAACTTTCTCTCCAGTGAGGATCAAGAGTTTAAAATAAGAGCAGATCATCCTTGTTAAAAAATATGACAAAGGGCTTTGTGCTAACTTGAAACTGATTGCTAAGAGAAGCAGATAGTAAGCATTTATTGCAGACTCTGCTGTGTGTGGAGCACTATTTTAGTACTAGGAAGGGACACCTAGTCCTTCCTAGTACTAGGTGTACTAGAGGACAGTCCTTCTGATGAGGTTTAATTATATAAACTAATTTCTTTTCTTTTTTTCTTTTTCTTTTACTTTTTTCATTCTTTCTTTTCTTTTCTTTTTTTTTTTGAGACAGAGTCTTGCTCTGTTGCCCAGGCTGGAGTGCAGTGGCCCGATCTTGGCTCACTGCAACCTCCACCTCCCAGATTCAAGGGATTCTGGTGCCTCGGCCTCCTGAGTAGCTAGGACTACAGGTGCCCACCACCACGTCTGGCTAATTTTCATATTCTTAGTAGAGACGTGTTTCACCATGTTGGCCAGGTTGGTCTCAAACTCCTGACGTCAGGTGATCTGCCCGCCTCGGCCTCCCAATGTGCTGGGATTACGGGCATGAGCCACAGCACCTGGCCTAAATAAACTAATTTCATCCTCCTAAGGACCACACGATATAGGTATTACTATTACCCCTGTTTCACTGAGGAGGAGACTGAGGCACTGAGAGGTTAAGTCATCTGCCCACCGTCATACAGGGTTCAAACCAAGGCAGCCTGGCTCTGGAGGACACACTCCTTGCCAGGACACAAGGCAAGGAGTCCTGAGGAGGAGGAGTCCGTGTTAGCTAACAAGGAGTCCATGTTAGCAGGGGTAAGCACAGAGAAGAATGAGTGGGTCCAGACACCTTCTCAGAGGAAGTCAGTTTTGATAAAAAATGAAGATTGGCTGGGCGCAGTGGCTCATGCCTGTAATCTCAGCACTCTGGGAGTCCAAGGCGGGAGGAATGCTTGAGCCCAGGAGTTTGAGACCAGCCTGGTGCAACATAGCAAGACCTTGTTTCTACTAAAAATAATTTTAAAAATTAGCCTGGGTTTGTGCCTATGATCCCAGCTACTCAGGAGGCCGAGGCAGGAGGACTGCTTCAGCCCAGGAGGTTGAGAATGCAGTGGGCCTTGATTGCCCCATTGGACTCCAGCCGGAACTACAGAAGGAGACCTGTCTCAAAAAAGAAAAAAAGAAAAGAAAAGAAAAAAAAAAAAGATGGAGATTCAGGGCAATGTTGAGAGTGAATGAGAATGAGTTATATTTAAAAAAAAAAAAAAGGAAAAGAAAGGTTGCCCTTTTCGGTCTCTGTCTCTTCTCTCTCTCTCTCTCTCTCTCTCTCGTTCTTTCTTTCGACACGGTCTCACTCTGTCGCTGGAGTACAGTGGCGCGATCACGGCTCTGCCTCCTGGTTCAAGGGATCCTCTCCCTACTGCCACGGCCTCCTGAGTAGCTGGAACCACAGGCGTGCGCCACCATGGCCCGCAATCGTCCCGCCTCGCCCTCCAGGGTTTGGGTTACCGGCGCGAGTCCCCGCGCCTGGCCTCGGTGGCTTGTAATGGCTGTGGGGCGATGCGAATTTGCTCACGGAGGGTCCCGTCCTTGTGCGCTTCGGTGTTAGCGCTCCTGGATGCTGGTCCCGGGGCCTGTGTGCCCCAAGCTCCAGGCTCGACGCGCCTTGGGATCAGAGTTGCGGGGCTCAGAGGACGGCGGAATCGCTGGGCTCGCCGTCCTTAGTTCACCGATGAGGTACCTGAGCTTTGCGGAGATTTTGTGGGGCCCGGACCAGAACCTCCACGCTCCGGAGTCTCAGCCTAGGGTCCTGCGGCCACCCCACGACTCCCTGAACGACCCGGCCCAGCGGCCTGAGAGGGCCGGGCCTGCGACAGGAAGCCCGCGGAGAGGCCAGGAGGCCGCCTCAATCGCTGGGTTCTGAGCACAACCGTCTTGCCTGCCTGGGCCTGGGTCTGTCCGGAGTTTGGGGGAGCAGAGAGGAGGTCGCCAGGGCTCTCCTCTGGCGCGGGTGTCTTGGGGTCCCTGCGTGGCCAAGCGCTGAACCTCCCGCCTGGGGCCACGGAGCTGTTGGTGGCGCCCCCTTCTAGCCCCATGCGGACTCGTTCCCTGGAAGAAGGCTCCCAGTGGACAAGGAGCCCCTGCCTGCCACGCGCGACCGCCAGCCCGCGCCCGCTGCAGGGGGCAGTGAGCAGGCCCTGCCCTGCCTTAGGAACCACAGTGCAGCTGGGGATACGCTCATAAACGGATGATTGCATTTTATTACTATTTTTATTTTTGAGACAGGGTCTCGCTTTGTTGCCCAGGCAGGAGTGCGGTGGCACAATCTCGGCTCACTGCTGCCCCCAACACCCAGGTTCAAGTGATTCTCCTGCCTCAGTCTCCTGAGTAGCTGGGACCACAGGCATGCACCACCATGCCTGGCTAATTGAAAAAAAAAATTTATTTTAGAGATGGAGTCTGGCTATGTTGCCCAGGCTATAAATGTATGGTCTGTTTCTCTCCTTGTGCTGATCAGAAGTAGACTTTGCCCCTCGTTGAACATTTTAAATGTAGGGATGACTAGATAGTTTCATTTCGTTATCACTAAATCCTTTTTTTTCTTTCTTTCTTTCTTTTTTTTTTTTTTTGAGAGGAAGTTTTGCTCTTGTTGCTCAGGCTGGAGTACAATGGCGAAATCTCTGCTCACTGCAACCTCCACCTCCCAGGTTTAAGCACTTCTCCTGCCTCAGCCTCCCGAGTAGCTGGGATTACAGGTGCCTGCCACCACACACCGGCTAATTTTTTGTATTTTTAGTAGAGACGGGGTTTGACCACGTTGGCCAGACTGGTCTCGAACTCCTGACCTCAGGTGATCCACCTGCCTTGGTCTCCCAAAGTGCTGGGATTACAGGCATAAGCCATTGCGCCCAGCCTACTAAATCCTAATAAAAAGTGATTTGGGTTTTAACAGCGACGAAAGCATCTTCTTCTAAGGGAGAGGAGTCAGGAGTCATGGAAGGGGACCCACCACGGTGTCATTTGGACCCCACGCTGGGCCTTCCAGCCACCATCTGTGAGCGCTGCAGTGAAGCACAACATTCTCTGGCTTGGGTTCTTCATCTGTATATTGAAGGTGTAGATGGATAGATGATTTCGGAGGTTCCTTTTAGCATTACTACTTGCTCTTTTTCTTTTTTAAAAGAATGGTGCACTTTCTGAAGTTGTATTTTTTTAATGTCAGCTTTATTGAGACATATTTCAACACACAATTTACCCACTCAAAATGTGCAATTTAATGGTTTTTAGTATATTTACTGAGCTGTGCAACTATCACTATGATTGATTTTAGAACAGTTTCATCACCTCAAAAACAAATCCTGCTTGATTAGCAGTCACCCTCTATTTCACCAGAAGTCCTCCAGTTCCAGGCAACCATAAATCTACTTTTTATCTCTACGGATTGGCCTATTCTGGTGGCACTGTCTCATAGACACGGAAACACACCATCGGCCAGGTGAGGTGGCTCAAGCCTGTAATCTCAGTGATTTGGGAGGCCAAGGCGGGTGGATCACTTGAGCTCAGGAGTTCGAGACCAGCCTAGCCAACATGGCGAAACCCCTGTATAATAAAAATACAAAAATTAGCCGGGTGTGGTGGTGCGTGCCTGTAATCCCAGCTACTCTGGAGGCTGGGGCAGGAGAATCGCTTGAACCCAGGAGGTGGAGGTTGCAGTGAGCCAAGACTGCACCACTGAGCTCCAGCCCAGGCAATAGAGCAAGACTCCGTTTCAAAAATCAAAAAAAAAGAAAAAGAAAAAAGAAAGAAAGAAAGAAAGAAAAAAACACACCACCACCAGAATAGGCAAATATACATTACATTTTTAACTCACAAGAAGTTGGGGTGAAAAGATGGTGTGCCCTGCAAAAGTCCCAATTTTTCTTGTGCTTTTTTAGGATCTGAAGTCCTGCTTTGCTTGAGAAGAGTGGAAGACACTCTTCTGGACTTCTTTGATATCTGAGAGCAGGCAAGAAGGGTTTTACGCAAATAAAGCACAGATTTTGGATGAGATGTGAATGCTCTCAAGGGCCTGGTCAGGATTTGGGTAGCCCAACTTTCTGGGGAAGTTTTAAAAAGCTGCTGAAATTTGTTTTACTTTTTCATGAAGTGTTGCAGATGGTCAACTTGGATGATTAGGAATGAAATATCCCAGGCCGGGCAAAGTGGCTCGCCTGTAATCGCAGCACCTTGGGAGGCCGAAGTGGGAGGATCACGAGGTCAGGCGTTCGAGACCAGCCTGGCCAACATGGTGAAACCCCGTCTCTACTAAAAATACAAAGTTAGCCAGGCGTGGTGGCAGGCTCCTGTAGTCCCAGCTTCTTGGGAGGCTAAGGCAGGAGAATCGCTTGAAACCGGAAGGCAGAGGTTGCAGTGAGCAGAGATCGCGCCACTGCACTCTAGCCTGGGTGAAAGAATGAAACTCCATCTCAAAAAAAGAAAATAAAAAGAATGAAATATCTCAGTTAATGATCATGTCACAAAAGAAGGATACTGGAGGCTGGGTGCGGTGGCTCATGCCTGTAATCCCAGCACTTTGGGAGGCCAAGGTGGGTGGATCACGAGGTCAGGAGATCAAGACCATTCTGGCTAACACGGTGAAACCCCATCTCTACTAAAATACAAAAAATTAGCCAGGCGTGGTGGTGGGCACCTGTAGTCCCAGCTACTTGGGAGGCTGAGGCAGGAGAATGGCATGAACCCGGGAGGTGGAGCTTGCAGTGAGCCAAGATAGCACCACTGCACTCCAGCCTGGGCAAGAAAGCGAGACTTCGTCTCAAAAAAAAAAAAAGAAAGAAAAAAAAAGGGTACTGAAGGCCGGGCATGGTAGCTCACGCCTGTAATCCTAGCACTTTGGGAGGCCAAGGTGGGCGGATTTCTTGAGTCCAGGAGTTTGAGACCAGCCTGGGCAACATGGCAAAACCGTATCTACAAAAAATACAAAAATTAGCCAGACATGGTAGTGCGTGCCTGTAGTCCCAGCTACATGAAGGGCTGAGGTAGGAGGATGGCTTGAGCATGGGAAGCAGAGGTTGCAGTGGACTGAGATTGCACCACTGCACTCTGGGTGACAGAGTGAGACCTTGTCTCAAAAAAAGGGTACTGAATCAAACAGTAAGAAGTATTTAAGGCCTAAACTTTGGGTGAATCTAAGACCCAAACGGTGGGCTCCATGTCAACATCAACCCCTTTATATGAAGATTCCCCAATAAAAATATAAACATTCACAATCACCCTGGGATCTGTATGAAAGATTGATGTGGTATAACACTCGAGAGCTTACGGATATGTCCGTGGGTTATCTACATTCTTCTAATACCTACTACAGTCTGTACCCTAGATATTCAAAGAAGACTGTTCTTTTACTAGGATACTGCATCTTTCTCAGTAAATTCACCTTAGTACCCTGGGGTGGTTGCCAGGGAGGGCACTAACAGAAGTTTGCTTGTTTGGTGGTTGGGTAAGTAATATTACTAGTAATTACTAGCAAAGGATTCCAGTTATTGCATGCAGACTACACATTTTATATGTAGGTATGGGGTTTTACTTTTTATTTATTTATTTATTTATTTATTTATTTATTTATTTATTTAGAGACGGAGTCTCACTCTGTAGCCCAGGCTGGAGTGCAGTGGCATGATCTCATCTCACGGCAACCTCCACCTCCCAGGTTCAGGATGTTCTCCTGCCTCAGCCTCCCGAGTAGCTGAGATTACAGGGGCCTGCCACCACGCCCGACTAATTTTTTTGTATTTTTAGTAGACATGGGGTTTCACCATCTTGGCCAGGTTTGGTCTTGAACTCCTGACCTGTGATCCACCCACTTCGGCCTCTCAAAGTGCCGGAATTACAGGCGTGAGCCACTGCGCCTGGCCAGGGTTTTATTGTTTAGAAAATATTTTCATGTATTTGACCTCATTTGATCCTTACCACATGTGATCAGCCAGGTAGGGTATCTATTCCCTGGAATCAGAATGCTTAGGCTTGACTCTGAAGTCACCATTTATTAGCTATGTGTTCTTGGGCAAGTTACTTCAACTTTTTTATTACTTTTTTTTTTTTGAGCCAAAGTCTCACTCTGTCACCCAGGCTGGAGTGCAGTGACACAATTTCAGCTCACTGCAACCTCCACCTCCTGGATTCAGGTGATTCTCCTGCCTCAGCCTCCCGAGTAACTGAGATTACAAGTGCACACCACTGTGCTTGGCTAATTTTTATATTTTTAGTAGAGACAGGATTTTGCCATGTTAGCCAGACTGGTCTTGAACTCCTGACTTCAGATGATCCACCTACCTCGGCCTCCCAAAGTGCTGGGATTACAGGCATGAGCCACCATGCCAGGCCCACTTTCTTCTTTCTTTCTTTCCTTTTTTTTTTTTTGAGTAAATAGAGATGGAGTTTCCCTATGTTGCCCAGGCTGGTCTCAAATTTCTGGGCTCAAGGGATCCTCCCACTTCAGCCTCTCAAGATGTTGGGATTATAGGTGTGAGCCACCTCATCCAGTCTACTTAAACTTTCTATACCTCTGTATCTTCATCTGCAAAATAGAGATCACTATAGTACTTAACTTCATAGGGATGTGATGAAGATTAAATGAGATTGTGATTACTTTAAAACTATGCCTGGGCCGGGCATGGTGGCTCACGCCTGTAATTCCAGCACTTTGGGAGGCTGAGGCGGGTGGATCACAAGGTCAGGAGTTCGAGACTAGCCTGGCCAACGTGGTGAAACCCTGTCTGTACTAAAAATACAAAAAAAAAAAAAAAAAAAAAAAATTAGCCAGGCATCGTGGCAGGCACTTGTAATTCCAGCTACTCGGGAGGCTGGGGTAGGAGAATTGCTCGAACCCGGGAGGTGGACATTGCAGTGAGCTGAGATCGGCCACTGCATTCCAGTCTGGGTGACAGAGCAAGACTCTCTCTCGGAAAAACAAACAAACAAACAAACTACGTCTGGAGGCCAGGTGTGGTGGCTCATGCTTGTAATCCCAGCACTTTGAGAGGCCAAGGCAGGCAGATAGCTTGAGCTGAGTTTGAGACCAGCCTGCGCAACATGGCGAAACTCCTTCTCCACCAAAAAATACAAAAAATTCGCTGGGTGTGGCGGTACATGCCTATAGTCCCAGCTACTTGGGAGGCTGAGGTGGGAGGATTGCTTGAGCCAGGGAGGTGGAGGCTGCAGTGACCTGAGATCTCTCCACTCCAGCCTGGGTGACAGAGCGAGACCCCAACCCGCACCAAAACAAAAAACAAACAAAAAACTACGGCTGGAATACAGTAAATAAATGCTCTATAAGCATTCCTATTATAATTATTGTTGTTGTTTTCGAAACGTAAGGACTAAGGTGCTCTGGACTGAATTTGTGTTCCCCCAAATTCCCGCGTTGAAACCCTACTCCCCATTGTGATGGTATGAGGAGGTGAGTAGGTCATAGGCATGGAGCCCTCGTGATGGGATGAGTGCCCTTATAAGAAGAGACTCTAGGCAGGGCACGGTGGCTCACGCCTGTAATCCCAGCACTTTGGGAGGCCGAGGCAGGCAGATCACAAGGTCAGGAGATCGAGACCATCCTGGCTAACACAATGAAACCCCGTCTCTACTAAAAACACCAAAAATTAGCCGGGCGTGATGGCGGGCGCCTGTAGTCCCAGCTACTCGGGAGGCTGAGGCAGGAGAATGGCGTGAACCCGGGAGGCAGAGCTTGCCGTGAGCCGAGATCGCGCCCCTGCACTCCAGCCTGGGTGACAGAGCAAGACTCCGTCTCAAAAAAAAAAAAAAAAAAGAAGAGACTCTAGAGAGCTTGTTTCCTCCGTCTCTCCACTCCGTGTGAGGACACAGCAAGAAGACAGCCATTTGTGAAACAGGAAGTGGGCTCTCACCAGACACCAGATCTGCCAGCCAGTACCATGATTTCAGATTTCCCAGCCTCCAGAATTGTGAGAAATAAATGTTTGTTGTTGAAGCCACCCAGTCTACGGTATTCTGTAATAGCAGCCCGGACTGACTAGGACTTAGGCTTGGCAAGGTCAAATGGTTTTCCCAAGAGTGCAACAAGTGGCAAGGCGGGGAGCCACGGCCAGGGCTCCTGACTCATTGTATTCGCAGTGGTCAAATATCTGCCTGTAAAAACTGGGTTTTAGCAACCGTAACAAGATATCATGCTGCTAAAACAAAATAATCATGGTTTTGTTAAGTCTCAGGAAAAAGGTAATAGGTACAATTTTCTCCATCTTAAATGTTTTCCCATGGAGTTCTAAGCTTTGGAGATTTGCTACTGCTTGCCTACTAGCACTTGCTGGTGCTTACAACCAAGCAAAGGCATTCACATACATTTTTTCTTTCTTTTCTTTCTTTCTTTCTTTTTTTTTTTTTTGAGATGGAGTTTCGCTCTTGTTGCCCAGGCTGGAATGCAATGGCGCAACCTCGGCTCACTGCAACCTCCACCTCCCAGGTTCAAGCGATTCTCCTGCCTTAGCCTCCCAAGTAGCTGGGATTACAGGCATCCGCCACCACGCCCAGCTAATTTTTGTTTTTTTAGTAGAGACAGGGTTTCACCATGTTGGCCAGGCTGGTCTCGAACTCCTGACCTCAGGTGATCCGCCCGCCTCGGCCTCCCAAAGTGCTGGGATTACAGGCGTGAGTCACCGCGCCCAGCCCACATACATTTTTTTCTTTCTTTCTGTTTTTTTGTTTGTTTTGAGACAGGGTCCTGTTCTGTCACCCAGGCTGGAGTGCAGTGGCATGATCAGAGCTCACTGTAGCCTTGACCTCCTGGGCTTGAGTGATCCTCCTGCCTGAGCCTCCTGCCTGCGTCATCACACCCACTTAATTTTTTTTTTTTTTTTTGAGACAGTCTTGCTCTGTCCTCCAGGGTGGAGTGCAGTGGCGCGATCTCAGCTCACTGCAAGCTCTGCGTCCCGGGTTCACACCATTCTCCTGCCTCAGCCTCCCACGTAGCTGGGACTACAGGTGCCTGCCACCACGCCTGGCTAATTTTTTGTATTTAATTTTTGTATTTTTTAGAGGTGGGGTTTCACCATGTTGTCCAGGCTCATTCACACAAATATTAATAGGGAAAGCTCAAAAAATTAATTCATGACTGCCTATAACCCCTGCCTCCCTGCCTTAAAAACCCTTACCTATACGCCTCAGATCTTAAGCATAAGCTGCCTGATTCTCCTTGCTTAGCACCCTACAAATAAATGCCCCACTTTCTCCCACTACAAGCCTCGATACAGATATTTGACCTTACTACACAGGGCAAGTAGACCCCAGTTCCGCTCGATAACACTCCCTTCCCTTTAAAAGGGGCAGGAGTAGTTCAACAGCTTTTTTGTTTTCATAAGTATCCAACCTTGTGGTTTAATTGCATACTCGTATCATAGCTGTATTTTCTGTTCCTAGGTTGGATGAAGGAATCAGATACATAAGTAATTTGCAGCATCCCACAAATTCAGTAGAGGACACGATGACTTCTAGGTTTACCACCCTATGAATAAGGCCGAGGGCCCTTACCAACCACGAATAAGCCACAGTCATCCCTTACCAACCACGAATTCTACCAAATATAGATTGATTTTAGTACTCTTTTCCCATAATCATGCAAATTTCAGACCAAGTACATATGATCTGAGTTATTCTTGTAGGTGATAGAAAAGATGGAACCAGGAAGCTGGAAAAAGGAGAGGGGTGGTGTGCAGGAGTACATACTTTTGCCATGCACCCACCCTAAGGCAACAGAAGCAAAAGAAACAGGTGTTAGAATTCTACTCTTGCCCCTTTTAAAGGGAAGGGAGTGTTATTGAGCCGAACTAGGGTCTACTTGCCTGGTGTAGTAAGGTCAAATATCGATATTGAGGCTTGTAGTGGGAGAAAGGGGGGCGTTTATTTTATTTATTTATTTATGACAGATTTTTGCTCTGTCTCCCAGACTGGAGTGCAATGGCGTGATCTCTGCTCACTGCAACCTCTGCCTCCTAGGTTCAAGCGATTCTCTTTCCTCAGCCACCCAAGTAGCTGGGATTCCAGGCGCGTGCCACCACACCGAGCTAATTGTTTGTATTTCTAGTAGAGATGGGGTTTCACCATGTTGGCCAGGCTGGTCTCAAACTCCTGAACTCAGGTGATCCGGGGATGTTTATTTGTAGGGTGTCAAGCAAGGAGAATCAGGCAGCTCATGCTTAAGACCCGAGGCTTACAGGTAAGGGTTTTTAAAGGCGGGAAGGCAAAGGTTATAGGCAGTCATAAATTAATATATGGAGGCTACATGCTGACTTCTCATATAAAGGAGGACATCTCGATGTGAGGACCCACAGGTCATAGGTGGATTTAAAGATTTTTTGATTTGTAATTGGTTAAAAGGAGCTTTGTTTAAAGATTTGAGGTCAGTAGAAAAGAATGGTAGCTCTGGCTCGAGCGTGTGACCCTTTGTAGGCTGCTCAGGAAGAAATTTAGAACAAAGAACAGTGGTTACAGTTTAGCCATCAGTTCCCCCTTGTTTGAGGTTTAAGTGCCAGTGGATCCATTCGGTGGGGATCTGAGTTTCTGAAAAACAACCGAGGGATATATGCTCACATGTTATCTTTAGTTTTTGTTGTTGTTGTTGTTTTGTTTTTGTTTTGAGACAGTCTCGCTCTGTCCCCCAGGCTGGAGTGCAATGGTGCAATCTTAGCTAACTGCAACCTCCACCTTCTGGGTTCAAGCGATTCTCCTGCCTCAGCCTCCCGAGTAGCTGGGTTTACAGGCGCCTGCCACCATGCTTGGCTAATTTTTGTATTTTTAGTAGAGACGGGGTTTCACCATATTGGTCAGGCTGGTCTCGAACTCCTCACCTCAGGTGATCACCCACCTCAGCCTCCCAAAATGGTGGGATTACAGGCGTCAGCCACCGCACCTGGCCGTTATCATTAGTTTTTATAGGGAACCAAATATCTCATGACTTTAACTTTTTTGGCTGTTGTTTCTTTAATTTTTTGCTTATTGTTCATTTTTAGGGCTTGTTAGGTGCCTGGAATTTATTTATTTATTTATTTATTTATTTATTTATTTATTTATTTTTTGAGACAGAGTCTCGCCCTGTCGTCCAGTCTGGAGTGCAGTGGCTCAATCTTGGCTCACTGCAACCTCCGCCTCCTGGGTTCAAGCAATTCTCCTGCCTCAGCCTCCCAAGTAGCTGGGACTACAGGCGCATGCCACCGTGCCCGGATAATTTTTGTACTTTTAGTAGAGACAGGGTTTCACCATCTGGGTCAGACTGGTCTCGAACTCCTGACCTCAGGTGATCCACTTGCCTCGGCCTCCCAAAGTGCTGAGATTACAGGCATGAGCCAGCACGCCCAGCCTGGAATTTTTCTTAAGTAACTAAATACTTTAAAAATTTTTATTTTATGTGGAGGTTGGTAGGCCTCTAAGGGGTTCCTGCTCCGTCTTAGGAGTTGTACCTAGGTTATGCTACTCTTATTTAGTTAAAACAATATGGCAAAGCCAACACTATACAAGGGGACTTCAAAAAGTTCATGCAAAATGCATATTATGAAAAAAAAACTATGTATGGATTTTAATATGTTTTTGCACCAACATAAACACACACTAACTTGTTGTAACGTGTCTGAATAGAACCTAGTTTGAGGCACGAAGAAGGATATTACATCAATTTGAAAACAGGCTGGGCATGCCGGGTGTGGGGGCTCACACCTGTAATCCTAGCACTTCAGGAGGCCGAGGCGGGTGGATTACAAGGTCAGGAGTTTGAGACCAGCCTGGCCAACATGGTGAAACCCCGTCTTTACTAAAAATACAAAAATTAGCTGGGCGAGGTGGTGCGTGCCTGTAATCCCAGCTACCTGAGAGGCTGAGGCAGAAGAACTGCTTGAACCTGGGAGGCAGAGGCTGCAGTGAGCCAAGATCGTACCACTGCACTCCAGCCTGGGCAAGAGTGACACTCTGCCTCAAAAAGAAAAAAAAAATTAAAAAATTAGCCAGGCATGGTGGTGCGTGCCTGTAGCCCCGGCTACTCAGGAGGCTGATGTGGGAGCATCGCTTGAGCTCAGAAGGTCGAGGCTGCAGTGAGCCAAAATCTCGCCACTGCACTCCAGCCTGGGTGACAGAGATAGACCGTGTCTCAAAAAAACCAAAAAACAAAAAGCAGAGGCCAGGCACAGTAGCTCACTCCTGTAAATCCTAGCACTTTAGGAGGCTGAGGTGGGAGGATTACTTGAGGCCAGGAGTTCAAGACCAACCTGGCCAACAAAGCGAGACCCTGTCTCAATTTATTTTAAATTAAAATATTAATTAATTAAATTTTTTTTTTTTTAAAGAAAATAGGCTGGGCACAGTGGCTCACTCCTGTAATTGCTTTTGGGAGGCCAAGGCAGGAGGACTGCTTGAGCTCAGGAGTTTGAGACCAAACTGGGTAACATGGCGAAATCCTATCTGTACCAAAAATACAAAAAAGCCAGGTGTGGTGGCACGCCTGTAGTCTCAGCCACCTCGGAGGCTGAGACGGGAGGATGGCTTGAGCCTGGAAGGCAGAGGCTACAGTGAGCTGAGATTGCACCACTGCATTCCAGCCTGGGCAAAGGAGCAAATCCCTGTCTCAAAACAAAAAACAAAAAACCTGTAAAGGGCACCCAATTTTCTTCAGTTAATAATAGAAAAAAGACTGCATTGATATGGTTAAGTTCCCAGGACCCTCAGTTCCTTAAGGATGGACTACATGGCTGGTATCATTGCTTACAAGAGTGTTGACCTTGATGAAGCTTATATTGAGAAATAAAGTTTATACTTTTAATTTTTATCTTCTAGTTCCATTTTTCCACAAACTTTTTGAAGTCCCTTCATATAAATCAGTGAGTTTTGAGAAATGCCCAAGTGTGTATGTGGATTTTTTTTTTTTTTTTTTTGAGACAGGGTCTCACTCTGTCATCCAGGCTGGAGTACAGTGGCACAATCATGGCTCATTGCAGCCTTGACCTCCCAGTCTCAAGTGATCCTCCCACCTCAGCCTCCTGAGTAGCTGGGACTACAGGTGTGAGCCACCACACCTGGCTAATTTTTGTATATTGTGTATACAAATATACAAAAGACAGTGTTTCACCATGTTGCCCAGGCTGGTCTCGAACTCCTGAGCAAAAGCCATCCACCCACCTTGGCCTCTCAAAGTGCTAGGATTACAGGCATGAGCCTCTGCGCCCAGCCTATGTGGATTTTTTTTTTTTTTTTTTTTTTTTTGAGATGGAGTCTTGCTCTTTCGCCCAGGCTGGAGTGCAGTGGCGCGATTTCGGCTCACTGTAACCTCCGCCCCCTGGCTTCAGCCCCCCGAGTAGCTGGGATTACAGGTGCATGCCACCACTCCTGGCTAATTTTTGTATTTTTAGTAGAGGCGGGGTTTCTCCATGTTGAATAGGCTGGTGTCGAACTCCTGACCTCAGGTGATCCACCCACCTTGCCTTCCCAAAGTGCTGGGATTACAGGTGTAAGCCACTGTGCTGGACATGGATTTTTTGGTTAACTCTTTTTTTTTCCCCTCAACCATCTGAGTTAATCCAGAACTATAGTGGGATCCTAGAAACTAGTCATAACATTAAAAAAAAGTGATTTAAGATTCGGTAGAGAGCTGGTAAAATTATGTGAAACAGAATGAACTGAAATTACCACATGACACTGGCAATCAAAGGAGGGGACATTCTGCAGTATTTCCAGCTACTAAGGGATGGCAACTTAACACTTGCTGTATGGTTCTCTTTAGTGTGCAGCCTGTGTTTTATTTTTGTGAACCTTGTAACCAATGCTGATGAGTGCCAATCCAAAAACCACTTCCAACTTTCTTCTTCCTTGTTCACCTCCTACCAGAGAAGCGGAAAAAGCTAAAAATTCCATTTTGCAACCAGTCTGTGTGACCCAATCCTGTTCTATGAGACACGCGGGGGTTTCTGTGGCAGGGAAGATTCTGGAAAAGATTTTTCTCCCTATTTAAAGGAGAGAGACACATGAGAAGGGCCCTTTCACACCTCCCTCCCTTCTTGCTAGCACCCTCCTCTGGGTGCTATCATGTGAGGATGTGATGCCTGGAGCGGTGGCAGCCCCCTTGAGATCAGATAAACCCCCAGCCTGAAGCTGAAAGCTGACACGTATAGGAAGATAAGAATGGAAAGAACAAAGGAGCTCCAATCCTTGTAGGCACTGTTGAGCTGCCAATCCAACCCTGAGGCTCACCCATTTTAGACTTAAGAAACAGAAGTTCTTAGGTGTAAGCCACTGCTCATTTCACATTAACTGCAGTTGAGAGCATCCACAGGATACAAATGTCAACAAAATATATGTAAGTGTTTTCATGAGGTCACTGTGTTATCTTGATCCTCCGGGCCTCCATCTTTTCCTCACGAAGTCTGTTCAAATTTTCATAGAGATTCTTTTTTTTTTTTTTTTTTTTTTTTGAGACAGAGTCTTACACTATTGCCTGGGCTGGAGTGCAATGGCATAATCGCAGCTCACTGCAACCTCCGCCTCCCGGGTTCAAGTGATTTTCCTGCCTCAGCCTCCCGAGTAGCTGGGATTACAGGCACCTGCCACCATGCCTGGCTTATTTTTTTGTATTTTTTAGTAGAGATGGGGTTTCACTCTGTTGGCCAGGCTGGTCTTGAACTCCTGACCCTGTGATCCACCCACCTTGGCCTCCCAAAGAGTTGGGATTACAAGCATGAGCCACTGCGCCCGGCCTCACAGAGATTCTTGAGGTTAGAGAGACACACTGCCTATTACAGCGCCCCTCAGAAGGCTGTGAGGTTCATGCGCTCCAGAAAATACTACACAAATGTAAAAGACAAATAGTAACAAAATACTTCTGTGTTAGGAAAAGACACTGACTTTCATGCTGTAGGGGACAAGATGCTATGAAGCAACTGTGTCTTTTCCGCTGGGGGAATGAGCACTGTGAAGCCTGGAGGTGGCAGAGCAGGAAGTATATTTAAAACCTTTGTTGTTAAGACATTAACTGCAGAAATGCCACACTAAGCTGAAACTGGGTGTGCCTCTTCCTGGCTTTAACATTAAGCTGACCTGAACCTTCAGAATCATGGACAACTAATCAGAGTTTACCGAAACAGAGTATGTGCAAAACAAAAACAAAACCAAACAAACAAATTAGTTTAAACTGAAAGGGCAAGTTGGGACCTTATAAAATGCCTACATGTTTCAACTATTCATTGCGGAAGGTGTTGCCTAAAAATACTTATCTGCATATTTGTGATATGTAAAAGAAGATCTAAATCTCACTGATCTCTATTTAAGGATGCTGATGCTTACACCTTGGTGGCTGACAGTGGCCACCCCAGCCCCTCTGTAGTGTCCCAAAGGCCACCCTCTTTGGGTCCTTGGCAAGAACCTCCTACAGAAACTGCCGAGTTAAGGTGGAGACAAGATGGGCAGCAGAACAACTGGAGGAGCTCTGCTGTGGGATGCCAGAAAGAAAGCTGTTTCTAGAAAATGCCTTTAAGACAATCTTCTTAGTTTTAAAGAAATCAGCCAGGCGTGGTGGCTCACGCCTGTAATCCTAGCACTTTGGGAGGCTGAGGCGGGTAGATCACCTGAGGTCAGGAGTTCGAGACCAGCCTGGCCAACATGGTGAAACCCCGTCTTTACTAAAAATACAAAAAAATTAGCTGGGTGTGGTGGCGGGCACTTGTAATCCCAGTTACTCAGGAGGCTGAGGCAGGAGAATCGCTTGAATCCGGGAGGCAGAGGTTGCAGTGAGCCGAGACGGCACCATTGTACTCCAGCCTGGGCGACAGAGCGAGACTCCGTCTCAAAAAAAAAAAAAGAAAGAAAGAAAAGAAAAAGAAATCATGGCTGTGAGTGGTGGCTCACGCCTATAATCCCAGTACTTTGGGAGGCTGAGGTGGGCGGATTACTTGAGGTCAGGAGTTCATGACCAGCCTGGCCAACATGGTGAAACTCTGTCTCTACAAAAAATACAAAAATCAGCCGGACGTGGTGGCAGGCGCCTGTAATCCCCAGCTACTTAGAAGACTGAGGCAGGAGAATTGCCTGAACCCGAGAGGCAGAGGTTGCAGTGAGCCGAGATCGCAACACTGCACTCCAGCCTGGGCGACAAGGGCAAAACTCCATCTCAAAAAAAAGAAAAAGAAAAACAAATAAAAAACTCAAGGCAGAGAAAAAGTTTTTAGTTTGTTCCCCTACCACTGATGTGAAATGGGGACTTAGGGGAGATGTGGAAGGATGACTAAAATCTAACACATTGCCCACCATTTTTTAAATTGAAGGTTGAGTTTGCAAATCATTTACTGCCTTTGCCTACCTCATCTGCTAGTTGCCTTCTGCAAACTTTGCAGTTCCCCCTCAAGTCTAGTTTATTTGATTCTAACTTTGGTACAAGATTTCTGGTTGGAGAAAATGAGATGTACCTGAAATTTCCAGGCTACCATTCATTCATTCACTTTAGATACAGGGTCTTGCTTTGTGGTCCAGGCTAATCTCGAACTCCTGGCCTCAAGTGATCCTCCTGCCTTGGCCTCCCAAAGAGCTGGGATTACAGATGTGAGCCACCATGCCCAGACTTGTATTTAATTTACCCCCTTTTCTGAGGTGTTCCTTTCCTCTCCTCCTGAGCAGGTATTAATTACACTGAAGATCAACCCACACAGGCTGACTTAAGAAGGGCTCAATTTTTTGGAGGTGGGGAATTTGCTCAATAGGCCCTCAGGGAAGGTGAAGTATGCATCCCTCTGAGGACGCTTCTGCTTCCTGTGACCCCAGCTGCTTGCTTTAGATACTTCCTTCCCAGGCTTTTTCAGGGTGGAGCTCACTAATCATTAAACTGTCAGGGGACGTACTGGGTATTTCCTGCAGACACACAGGCTCTCTGTGCTTGAAGAAGTAGGTCTAGGAGGATTATGCCCTCCAGAGAAAAAGCGAAGGTAAGAGGTGCAGAGGGGAATTCTCACAATGGCATTTTTTTGGTCCTTCCTGAACCTTGGTTACATAAGCCAAAAAAGGATATTCTTTTTTCTGCTCAAGCCAGCCTGATTTGGATTTCCATGAATCCTTATAGCTATTTTTATTTTATTTTGAGACAGGGTCTGGCTCTGTCACCCAGGCTGGAGTGCAGTGGCACAACCACAGCTCACTGCAGCCTCTACCTCCTGGGCTCAAGCCATCCTCCCACCTCAGCCTCCTGAGTAGCTGGGACTACAGGTGTGTGCCACCACATCCAGCTAATTTTTCTATTTTCTGTAGAGACAGGGTTTTAGCCAGACTGGTCTCGAACTCTAGGGCTCAAGTGACTCACCCGCCTTGGCCTCTCATAGTACTGGGATTACAGATAAGACCAACCACGCCCGGCCAGATATTTTTTAAAATTGTGTATTTCTCAGCCAGGTGCAGTGGCTCATGCCTGTAGTACCAGCACTTGGGAGGCTGAGGCAGGAGGATGGCTTAAGCCTAGAAGTTTGAGACCAGCCTGGGCAATACAGTGAGACACCATCTCTGCAAAGAATAGAAAAAAATTAGCTGGGTGTGGTGGCGCATGCCTGTGGTCCCAGCTACTTGGGTCCCAGGCTGAGGTGGGAGGATCGCTTGAGCCTGGGAGGTCGAGGCTGCCATGAGCAGTGACTGCGCCATGCACTCCATCCAGCCTAGGCAATAGTAGTATCTTGTCTCAAAAAAAAAAAAAAAAAAAGAAAGAAAATTGTCTATTTTTAAAAACCTGTATTTAAACCTCATCATTTCCCCTCAAACAAGTAGGTTGTATAAAACTACTCATAACATGAACATGCTAAAGAAATTCTTTTGAATGATGAAAATTTATTTTGTACATTATATTAAAATTTATTTTCTATGTATACCCAAATTTTCAAGTATTAGATTTACTTACAAATTCACCAGTGTTATCATTATACAATTGGCTGGAATTAACAGTTGCAATACAGTTATTCTAGCTTTTCGTATTCAATTTGAATGATCAGAAAAGTATATTAGTCACACAGAATTAAATGTTTTAGATAATAAGAATCTTACACTTTATTAGATAATAAAACATAATTGATATCTGCTTTAAGTAACAAAACAGTCAAGAAATTGTTTGGGTTATAAGCAAAGGAACATAAGTGTAAAATGTGTAGAAAGATAAATATTTTCCAAATAAAATTCTAATAAAAGGCTAAACATTTTCAAATATTTTACATACATGAAGAATAAATTATTTCTGGTTAACATGTTTTTGCCTTAGTGCCAAAAAAGCCAGAACCAATTTGATAAGCTTACATTAAAATCAAAGTTTTCTAGATATGAATTCTATTATACTATCTCTATATTTATTTAGAATTTTGCAAAATTCTTAGATCGCATGTTAGGGTGGGGGAAGATAAATGCTTGCCAATACTGACATGGTTAATTAACAGACAGGCTCAAAAGGAGAAAGCTAGAAAAGAAGAGGGAAGATTATGTCACTAAGCATAGCTACAAAGGGAAAAGCCACATGGAAGCGGAGACAAAGGCAATCCCGGCACACAGAGGCATGTTTGCTGTGGCTCAGGGTTTCTGTTTTTCAAGTGTTCAGAGACGAATTCCAGCAAGACTTCTGGTTTGAGTCAAGCCTTTCAACTGAGGTGCTTGGCATACTTAATGGAAAAAGCGAGTACATTCAGATTTAGTTTTGCTAGATATTAAACTAGAAAATTGGATGACAGTAAAACCAATACAGAAACAAAAAGTCAGGTTTCCAGTAAAGAACCACACACACAAGCAGGTTTTGCTTATTAACGTAGCAGGAGAGCATGGAAATCGGAGTTCAGACTCTTTAGAAAAGACAAAAGGCAGGGGAGGGGAGAGAAGAAAAGGAGGAATGCAGAGGAGCCTTCCAAGAATGACGAGTGATTTGTGCAGGAGAGGGAAATACAGACATTCTGTCCATGTGAGATTCTGCTTCAGGTATTGGACATTGTTCCCTCCACCTGCACCTAGAGGGGTGTGTGTTCAGGATCTCGCTATGGTTAGTTACCCACGTGCTAGACATAGGTTGCTAGCTAGAAGTTTTGCCAGCCATCTTCCCCCTTCCTAGTGCTAATGCCTAATTTCCTAAAGTAATCTGAATCCTTATAAGCCAGGGTAGCTCAGGAGATTCTATTTACTTATTTATTTATTTTGAGACAGAGTATCACTGTGTTGCCCAGGCAGATCTCACCTGGGCGCGAGTCTCGTTGCAGTGGTGTAATCTCGGCTCACTACAACCTCTGCCTCCCGGGTTCATGCGATTCTCCTGTCTCAGCCTCCTGAGTAGGTAGGATTACAGGGGTGTGCCACCACGCCTGGCTAATTTTTGTATTTTTAGTAGAGAGAGCATTTCGTCATGTTGGCCAGTCTGGTCTCCAACTCCTGACCTCAGGTAATCTGCCTGCCTTGGCCTCCCAAAGTGCTGGGATTATAGGCATGAGCCACCGCGCCCAGCCTCAGTAAGTTTTAATATTACGTCTAGTCGGCTCACAGATGCTTGAGCCAGAAGTGGGAAGGGTACACTTGTATTTTGGGCCCAAATGGTTTTCAAATAGAATACATTTGACCAAATAAAGTGAACACAGTCCTGAACCCTCCTCTCTCCAGATATGCATGCAATCCACATCATCAAAAGAAGAGTTCACTGTTCCCAAGGCCAAAAAGAGGCTATGCTGTACTGCAAAGAACTCTATAGCAAAACTGAACACCCAAATTAAGTGCCAGAATGATGCAGCCTGCTATCACCAGGAAGAATGACATGTGAGAAAACTTTTAGCAGATGCAAAAATGTCACCCCACCATGTTATTTTAAAAAATATTTTATCAGGATACAAAAGGACACTTCAGTTTTTAACCTACACAAGGTTAGGTAATGTTTACCTTGAAACATAATTGCATATGGCCCTTTATGCCACTCACCTAGGCCTTTAATTAATCTAATTAATTAAATTAATGAGGGCAACTGCTAAGTGTGCCGTCTCTTCTGGGGACTTTTCTCTGAAAGGGGGACGATATATTGATAAAATATTTTATTAACCAGTTAAGAATTTTTGATCTACTTGAAAAAGATTAAATTATAATATTTCACTTTGAAACTGCTATTGCTCATGCAAAAGTACTTGATTTTCATATTATATGGAGCTCAGAATCTTTGGACTACACAAACATTCTCTAAAAGGGCAATGACTTATATTTTCCAAAGTTTAGACATGACATCCAAAGGACAAAAGGTAACTATTTTTTTTACCAATGTGGTTGGAACAGTGACAATGAGTAATGTATTCACCAAACTGATAAAAAAATCTGCCTGTGGTTCCTCCACTGTACCTGTGTGCATGTGTATGCAGAGAAAGGCAGAAAAGGTTCTATCAATGTCATTGTCTCTAAAATGCTTACTCTTGCCCATGTGTCAGTAATTTGAATAAGATGAGAATGGGCCAGGCGCAGTGGCTCACGCCTGTAATCCCAGCACTTTGGAAGGCCAAGGCGGGCGAATCACGAGGTCAGGAGTTAGAGGCCAACATGGTGAAACCTCATCTCTACTAAAAATACAAAAATTAGCTGGGTGTGGTGGTGGGCACCTGTAATCCCAGCTACTCAGGAGACTGAGGCAGGAGAATTGCTTGAACCTGGGAGGCAGAAGTTGCAGTGAGCAGAGATCACGCCAATGCACTCCAGCCCTGCGACAGCGCGAGACTCCATCTCAAAAAAAAAAAAAAAAAAAGGTGAAAATGTGCTTTACCAGAATACCCCGAGTTGCATCTAGAATTTACTTGTTTTCAATATAAAGGCAGGTATGAGAATGTTTTTAACAACAGAATTAATCCATCTAGATTAGGATGCTGTGTGGCATGACCATTCTCAAATTTTGAAAGCCTGAGCTGGTTGTGGGCAAGGGGATATTCATTAATGACATAAATTTCATTTATGAAATATGTATCCATCATCTAGGTATCTTACACATGGAGAGCTGAGTACATCCCTTGTATAAAAAGTAAATGAAGACTACAAGGAAGCAGACTTTGTCCTGCAAACTGAAGCAGAGTTCCAGCTAAGAATCAGCAGGTTTTCTAGGTAGGTAATGCCACCAGTGGAGGATTATTACAGTTCTCACATCAGGAGGGAAAGAGATGGAGAAGAGGGAGGGAGGAGGGAAAATCTTGCATTCTAAGAGGTAAAAGAGTCCCCGTTACAATTGCAATGCTTCTTTAGACAGCTGATTTTTCTGGCTGGAAGGCACATTAAAAATAACCCTAACAATAACTTACCAAGACAATGGAAATCAAAAGAAAAGAAGGTAGAGGTGCAGCTGTCTTATTAACATAACAACTAACTACAGCTGAAACAATACTCTGGTACAGGGACTAACTCCTGTTAAAGACTGGGTATTTAGGTAAAGAGGATCTGGTGCTCTTGGTTTAGCTTCAGTGATTTTCCAGCACTTATTAAAGCCATTGTGCCCTGAACATGGAGACCCCCAAATCCTCTGTGTGCCAAAGATTAAGTCGTAGAGAATTACACCAATGTTTGCTGTTTGTGTGCACCACAGATGAGACCAAGCTTCCTGGTCCAGCTAAGTGGAATCTTCCATGCACTGTGCGCCGCTCAGTTAGAAAGTCAACTAAGCAGAAAGGAGATGAGGAATGGCTATGGAATACCTGACTTCTTTATCTTGGTTATGTGTCCATAATTTTCATAAAAATAAATAATATGCATTAAGTCAAAATCTGGGCTCAAATGTGTAACAAGAAAACAAAAGGACAACAATCTGGTATCTGGTATTCTTTTTTTTTTTTTTTTTTTGAGACGGAGTCTCGCTCTGTTGCCCAGGCTGGAGTGCAGTGGCGTGATCTCGGCTCACTGCAAGCTCCGCCTCCCAGGTTCATGTCATAGACTCCCGAGTAGCTGGGACTACAGGTGCCCGCCACCACGCCCAGCTAATTTTTTATATTTTTTAGTAGAGATGGGGTTTCACTGTGCTGGCCAGGCTGGTCTCGAACTCCTGACCTCAGGTAATCCACCTGCCTCAGCCTCCCAAAATGCTGGGATTACAGGCGTGAGCCACCGCACCTGGTCAACTATCTGGTATTCTTAAGGCAAAACAGTAGAAATCTCTTTAAATATACACTTTATTAGATCCACAGGCGATAAAATCCCAGAGCTACTGTTAGACATGTAAATATAGACCCTGTAAGAAAAAAACAATTGACAGTACTATTAGTTCTATTAAGAGTTACTTGAGGGAACATCTTTTTTTAAGAAAATCTAAAAAACAAAACCTAGAGACTTAGATTGCTCACTGATGTGCCATATTCCGTGAAACACCTGCCTACTGAAAAAACAAATCCCACACCCCTTATTTATTTTCTTATTTTAGAGACACAGTCTCATCTGCCACCCAGGTGGAGTGCACTATGCAATGGTGTGACTACCGCTCACTGTGCCTCAAAATCCTGGGCTCATGCGATCCTCCTGCCTCAGCCTCCCAAGAAGCTGAAGCTGCAGGCGGATGACACCACGCCCGGCTACATCTTTTTGTAGAGACTAGGTCTCGCTGTGTTGCCTAGGCTAAGAAAACTTTTCAATAAAAGTTTTGAATTGCAAAAATTCTGTGGTCACAAGGTCTATGTATATGCACTATATAGACAGGAACACAGAATTTAATATAAAGAACAACATTTCACTGTTAAATGATGCTATAACCTTAAAATATTTAATTAATCCAAGATGTTAAACCTGACTTGAAATAATGGTTAATTTGGGTGTGGGGTGGTACATGAATGTTAATTCTCTCTTTTGGATCAAAAATCTCGAGAGTAAAACAACTCAAAAGGAGTTTAAGCAATTGAAGCAGAAAGATTACAACCGAAACACCTTCCATTTTATCCACAAAATATTTCCTGTCTTGAATCTCATTAAAATCCCTAATAACTATAGTTCAATTATAGTATCTTATCAAATTTCCAATTCTATCAATTATAAAGTACACAATTACTTTATTTACTACTAAGAAAGAAAAAGTGCCAATTAAACTATGATACTTCATCTACTGGAAATTGTAAGATGCTTTCCAATTTCAGAGATGTTAAAATATTTCAGAAAGTGTTGGAATCAATGAAATGCAGTATCTGTCAACGACTTATTTTATAAATTTATTTTCTTTTCAGGTTGATTTAAATAGATATAAAATAGCTTACCTGCTAAATATTTAATATTATCAAGCTTGTGTGACTCAAGCATGGTTTTGAGGCCAGCAACCTCAGTTTCAATCTTCCTGTCTGTCTGAGTAAGGGCCCGATCTTGCTGGGCATGCTTTTAAAATGAAGAGAGTCACAGCGTTAGACCACAGCACGTCCCCTCTGCTCACCATCCTATAGCTCATTCCCAATGGGGTGCAGTCACAGGGAAACCTGGGTAAGACTATGGAGGCCTGGGCTTTAGTCTCAGTTCTAAAATCCTAATGCTACACTGCATTGGTCAGGACCCTTAACCTCTCTAGGCCTTAGTTTTCTTCTATTTGAAAAAATGAAAACAGAACAAAATGAAACAACCAACCCAGTGGCCCTGCCTTTACCTGGACTGTTTAGAGAATCAAATGCGATAATCTATGTGAAAAAGCGTTTGTAAGCTCTAGGTTGCTACACAAATGATGTGGCATTATGAGGCCAGTCTGTTCTCAAAGGCAACGGCTACATCTCATCCTTCTAAATCCTCCTTAGTCAAAGATAGACACTAAACTCAAAAATGTTTTCAAGAAATGGAGTCTTAGATAATGTAAAAGCAGCAGTGCTTGTCTTGAGCTATTTCTAGTCATATTTTTTAAAAACTTTCTTCTTTCATGTTCAAATATCAAGTGTTTCGTTACTATGAGGCTTGGCTACCCAGGGCCAATTTGTGTCCTTCCCCAAATACAATACAGTTAAACTGGATACATAATCAACCCTCAAAAAGGCAGTGGGTTTGGCCGACGCTATATGGGGTTGTATAACTGCATTAAAGAATAAAAATCGTGGGAATGCTTCACTAAAACTCCTAGAGCAACTAAATTTTCCCCTACGGCTACCAATTCAGGCAGAGAAAAAAAGAAATAAGTGCCTGGATGAGTAGAAAAGTATTCCAGAGAAATATCGCAGGATTCTGGAATTCTCTCATGAAAGCATCTTGGGGGTTTCAGAGGTCCCAGGTTCCATACAGTATGGAAAGAGAGTAATGTATGCTATAAATTAAAAATAGAATAAGACTTCTCCATTCCTATTATTCAATTACTGAGATTTAAACTTTCTTAATAAAACTTCCATTAAGAAAAACAAACTTTCAAGTAGGGTGTGGTGGTGCACACCTGTGGTCCCAGCTACTCTAGAGGCTGAGGTGAAGGAGGCTGCGATGAGCTGAGATTGCACCACTGCACTCCAGCCTGGGTGACAGAGCGAGACCCCATCTCAAAAAAAAAGAAGAAAGAAGAAAAGGAAACTTTAATTAAGAAAGTTAAAATCTTTCATAGGATAACTACCTTCCATTAAGATAACCAAATATTTTGTGAAGTGCAAAAAATCCTGTGACACTCCACTTCTGCATATATACCCAAAAGAACTGAAAGCAGGGATCCCAGCAGACGTTTGTGCACCCACGCCCACTGCAGCACTATTCACAAAAGCCAACGGGTGGAAGCAACACAAGTGCCTTTGACAGACGAATAAAGAAAATGTGGTATATACATATAATGGAATACTAATCAGCCTTAAAAAGGAAGAAAGTCCTGTCATTGCAACAACATGGATGAACCTTCAGGACACTGTGTTAAGCGAAATAAGCCAGCCACAAAAAATGATTCTATTTATGTGAGGTATGTAGAATAGTCAAATTCATAGACAGTAGAATGGAGGTTGCCAGGGGCTGGAAAATGGAATGTATAAAGGGTGCAGAGTTTCAATTTTGCAAAATAAAGAGTTCTGTGATGGACAGTGGTGATGGTTGCCCCAAAATGTGAATGTACTTTAAGTGTACTGAACTGTACACTTAAAAGATGGTTAAGATTCTAATTTTTATGTTATGTGTATTTTAGCACAATGTAAAAAATTCCCATGACAGTAAACCTGCATGTAACTTACTATTATCATTACAAACAACCATGCATGGGACGAAGCAAAGATGAGTACAAAGACAAAGAAAAATCAAAGTCTTGTTTCTTACCAATGCCACTATTTCTGTTCTCAATTCCAGCAGCTTCTTTTCGTTCAATGAATACTGAAATAAACACGTATCATGGGTCAGATTCTGATCTACTCCTCTCTCTTCTCCTCCTCTGGTGCCTTAAATATTCTGGTCTCAGTACCTCCTAGAATATCTAACACCAGAAAGTCACCTCTGGGATTAAGTAGCCTACCTGCCTCTTTATATCTGTTACTTGAGGTTTCCTTTTTTTTTTTTTTTTTTCATAGAGATGGGGTTTTGCCATGTTGCCCAGGCTGGTCTCAAACTTCTGAGCTCAAGTAATCTGCCCACCTCGGCCTCCCAAGGTGCTGGGATTACAAGCATGACCTGCCGTGCTGGCTAAAGTTTCTTATTTATACTTACTCATTCCTCTAATATCTGGATTTCCTTAGTCATCTGTCACTTCTCCCTGCATCTTTCCTGTGATGTCTTTGGGTCCCTCCCACTATTGTAGCAGCACTCCCTGGGGACCAATTTCGAAGGATGCTGAGTCATATGGTTTTTGGTTTTGAGAGGGCCGAAAATGGAGACTCAACTCAATTTAGGAGCTATCCCATCATAACTAGTAGCAAAACAGGTTACTACTTGAGTCTCCACAAAAGACAGAAAAGGTATGAAGTTGGGCAAAAAATAGCTGCCAAGGATTATTATTCTATGACAAAGACATTGTGTTGTGATTATAAAACACAATGTAAATACATAAATACACTAACTCATCACACGTTGGGTTTTTTTTTGGCTTGGTTTTTTGTTTTGAGATGGAGTCTCACTCTATTGCCCAGGCTGGAGTGCAGTGGCTTGATCTCGGGTCCCTGCAACCTCTGCCTCCCAGGTTCAAGCAATTCTCCTGCCTTAGCCTCCTGCACATGTTGGTTTTAATAACAATAAAAAAACCCACTTGGGCATAGTCACAATCCAGTGCTACTAAAGGAACTAATTCTACCCAGAGTTAAAGTATCTCACCTTTTGGCTATTAACGTCAGTGAAAAGATTTAGTGCAGTTTTGTAGACAGTAAGATTGAAATCAGACTTATCTCCTTAGTAGTGGGCAACAGGATTTAATTGAGCATATGACAATCAGTAATTTAAATGAAGACTTTTAAGACCTACATTAACCTTGTTAGAAAAAGTTAATGCTTTGAAGTATATAGAAATTTTCTAGCTATAAAGTGTTCCCCTGGGACTACTGGGAGCTTAGAAGTAGAAAAAAAAGAAAAAAAAAGAGAAAGAGAAACAAAAACAAAAACAAAAAACCCCAAAACCCTAAGCCAAGGAGTAGGTTGTAAAACCAAGAACAATGCTCTTTAAACCTCAGGGTTTCAGACCAGGAGAGCCCTATGCATCAGATCACCACTAGAGGGCGGCGTGGAACAAGATTTTGTCCACCACTAAACCTCAGTCTTCATTAACTCAACATTGACTCACCCACAAAAGAAGAGCCTAAATCTTGACGCTGCCATGGTTTTAAAAATAACATCTATGTGGCTCTATATCCCCATGCCCCAGAAGTTTATATGCCATACTGCTTTTGGAACTGGCTGTAAATATCATAGTTAATTTGCAATTTAATATTTAACATTATAACTTTACTGAAAGAACGAGAGCCAAAAAACTCATCTTCACCAATGCATGTTACAAACACACTCGCTGTATAATTTACTACTGCCTTGTGCTTCAGAGTAATCCAAGTTTATGATTACCAAGAACAACCTCCCAGCTAGGTTACTAAATCACATAAATTCACTGGCTTGATGGGAGCTAAGCTATGAGGATGCAAAGGCAAAAGGATGACACAGTGGACTTTGAGGACTTGGGGGAAAGGGTGGGAGGTGGGTGAGGGGCAAAAGACTACACACTGGGTACAGTGTACGCTGCTAGGGTGATGGGGGCACCAAAAATCTCAGAAATCACCTCTAAATAACATCTTCATGTAACCAAACACCACCTGTTCCCCCAAAACCCACTGAAATTAAAATAATAATGAAACACTAAAAAAAGACTATAAGAACAATTCATAGTCACAGTTACTGTTCAAATATACCACAAAGACACTTTTGTGTCATGTAGAAAAAGTTACTATCATGATGGACAGGATTTAACTGAAACTCTGCATTGGTTGCTTTCTGGAGATTAAGGTCAATATAGTCATTCCAGATAAAGTAATTACATGTAAATTATATTTATCAGCATATTTAACTAATAAATTCAAGTAAAATAAAATCAGGTTAAGTATTTTGAGTGCTGCATTATCAAATTTGCAAAATATTATAAGCTTTACTTTTCTTATTTTATAAGAACACTGAATGGATCCACTCTATATAGCCAATAATTTAAAAATATGAATATTTGCAAGAATGAAATATCATTTTTTTTTTTTTTTTTGAGACAAGGTCTCACTCTGTCACCCAGGCTGGAGTGCAGTGGCGTGATCTCGGCTCACTGCAATCTCTGCCTCCCGGGTTCAAATGATTCTTCTGCCTCAGTCTCCCGAGTAGCCGAGACTACAGGTGGGCCATCATGCCGGGCTAATTTTTGTATTTTTGGTAGAGACAGGGTTTCACCACGTTGGCCAGGCTGGCCTCGAACTCCTGACCTCAGGTGATCCACCCACCTCGGCCTCCCAAAGTGCTGGGATTACAGGTGTGAGCCACCATGCCCAGCAGAAATTTTTTTCATTTTGGTTTAAAGACTAAAACTGTAATTGTGAAAAAAATTTCTGGAAAATTTTTGTTTGCTGGATGATGTCAGTGACTTAAAATGAGTAAAATCTAAATGTTACATGATTGAAAAATGTGCATATATATCAGCCTAGTTACATTATTAAAATGACTCCATATAAAATTAAAAAAAAATTCACTGGCTTTCATCTACATTCATGCCCTGTATTTCCTGATGTCCTTGATGTAGTTTTTCCC
The DNA here is from genome assembly GCF_028885655.2 of Pongo abelii. Classification (NCBI taxonomy): domain Eukaryota; kingdom Metazoa; phylum Chordata; class Mammalia; order Primates; family Hominidae; genus Pongo; species Pongo abelii. The sequence continues at coordinate 13,726,201 of NC_071990.2, forward strand.
AGGTTGGTTAGCTACACACAGTCATTTTCCTACATCAAGTGAATTCAGTTCTTCCTGAGTACACAACCCATAAAGATAAAGGTAACCAAAAGAGTTTCTCCTCTTCCAGACATCAGTGACATGCTATAGTCAGTAACTATTTTAGTAACACTAGGTGATTTAATCTTTATGGGTGGAGACTGTTGTTGTAAGACTAGAAAGACAGGTAACACAGCCTTAATAATTATTTTGTATAACGAAGCTTGGATTAACTCTTGAAATCCAGTGGCAGTTCCAAAACACAAGTAGGTTACTTTTTTGAGTTTCAGTATTAGCTTCACTTATCATTACAGCACATTTTAACTAAAAGCAAATTGTCAAAAATGAGAAGACAACAAACATTTGTGAGTACTCAGTTTCTGCATGTGTATTCAGTTTTGTGTTAGTGCAAGATGCTCTCTCTGCCCTATTTCTCATTATGCTAAGAATAAAAAAGGCACCTGATGTTACCAAATTCAAATAAAGTCTGAGCAAGAAGACGGCTGAATATTCAGACAGGGTTAAAAATCACTAAAGGCAACCCAACACATATCTTTATTAAAACACACTTAGGCTGGGCGCGGTGGCTCACTCCAGTAATCCCAGCACTTTGGAAGGCCGAGGCGGGTGGATCACGAGGTCAGGAGATCGAGACCATCCTGGCTAACACGGTGAAACCCCGTCTCTACTAAAAATACAAAAAATTAGCTGGGCCTGCTAGCAGGGGCCTGTAGTCCCAGCTACTCTGGAGGCTGAGGCAGGAGAATGACGTGAACCCGGGAGGCGGAGCTTGCAGTGAGCTGAGATCACGTCACTGCTCTCCAGCCTGGGTGACAGAGCGAGACTCTGTCTCAAACAAAAAAAAAGAAAAAAAAAAAACACACTTGCCGGCCAGGCGCAGTGGCTCACTCCAGTGATCCCAGCACTTCGGGAGGGCAAGGTGGGCAGATCACTTGAGGTTAGGAGTTTGAGATCAGCCTGGCCAACATGGTGAAACCCTGTCTCTACTAAAAATATAAAAACTAGCCGGGCGTGGTGGTGGCGTCTGTAATCCCAGCTACTCGGGAGGCTGAGGCAGGAGAATTGCTTGAACCCAGGAGACGGAGGTTGCAGTGGGCCGACACGGTGCCACTGCACTCCAGCCTCGGCAACATAGTGAGACTCTCTCTCAAAAAAAAAACAAAAAAAGAAAACAAAACAAAATACCCTCACAACTTCTCACTGCATTTAAGACAACATAGAAATTTTCTTTTTGAGCCAGAGTTTTGCTCTTGTCACCCAGGCTAGAGAGCAGTGGCACGATCTCAGCTCACTGCAACCTCTGCCTCCTGGGTTCAAGCGATTCTCCTGCCTCAGCCTCCCAAGTAGCTGGGATTACAGGTGCCTGCCACCATGCCCGGCTAATTTTTTGTATTTTTAGTAGAGACAGGGTTTCACCATGTTGGGCAGGCAGGCTGCCTCGAACTCCTGACCTTAGGTGATCTGCCCATCTTGGCCTCCCAAAGTAGTGGGATTACAGGCGTGAGCCACCGCGCCTGGCCAGAGATGTTTTAATCTTGAATTGCAGTATATAATTTAATATTATTTAATGTTAATAATTTACTATTATTCAAGCCTGAGATAATCAACTTAACTTTTGCAAGATCAAGAACTATGAAGATTTAAGTCAGTATTGAATAGATCAAGATTGCATTTAATTTCTTTATGAATCTCTATGTAACATATATCTAATATTTCTGAAACAAAGATTCAAACTGACTAATTTGACTAGGATTTTAATTTTAATGTTACTTTTGAAAGCATCAGATTTAAGTCTTAATCCAAAATTATTATAATAGAGAAAATACAGCCTAACACTGATAAACAGATAAATATTTAACAGTCCCTATGAGATGTACATAAACTTAGGCTTAACCAAGCATTCCATTCCAAAAATAAATTAATTCATAATGTATTTTTAGTAAAAGAACGTACCAATTCTTTTACTCTGCTCTTTTCTAGGTTGAAGTCTAATTTGGTATCTGTTCGGACTTTGATCACTTCATCCTAAAAGGAGGGCAAACAAGAAAGAAGGAAAAATCCAAAGTAAGAAACCCAAACTCTCTGAGGACGTGACACTGGGACCACTACCCCCACTGTCCCCATCCTAGGGGAGGCAGCCCAGGGAGGGACAGAACCAGGGGCTTCCAGAGAAGTGGACCTAGGCCTCCTGGCATCAGGGAACTCTGGCCAAGCCACATCTGGAGGCAGCCCGCCCCAGGACTTCCCAGTTAGACACAAATAACCCCCTTCTATGCTTATGCCAGTCTAGAGTGGGTTGTTGCTGTTTTTTTTTTTTTGAGATGGAGTCTCACTCTGTCACCCAGGCTGGAGTGCAATGGCGTGATCTCCGCTCACTGCAACTTCTGCCTCCTGCGTTCAAGCAGTTCTCCTGCACCAGCCTTCTGAGTAGCTGGGATTATAGGTGCATGCCACCACGTCTGGCTAATTTTTGTATGTTTAGTAGAGATGGGGTTTCACCATGTTGGTCAGGCTGGTGTTGAACTCCTGACCTTGTGATCCGCCCACCTCGGCCTCCCAAAGTGCTGGGATTACTGGCGTAAGCCATCACGCCCGGCCTGTTGCTGCTTTTAACCTCAAGACTCCTCATACAATCTCCGAATGGAACTTATGAATAAAGCTGATCTTAAACAACTTTGGAAAGCAAAGATGGACTCAAAGCAGCAAAATATTAAAATCCGGTTTACATAGAGCCTTTTCTCTGATACATATCAAAGCCTTTTTTTCTTTAACATCTATGTTTTTTCTATTTAAAAAATATCAAATAGCTGGCACAGTAAGCATTTAAAAATCACGTGTGATTCTCTAAAGACAGTCTAAGAGAACTTAAGGGTTCCTTCCATGTGGCTACTTTAGAAAAACTTTTACTTAAAAATGACTTAATTCCTCCTAGAACACAATTTTCTTTTTTTTTTTTTTGAGACAGAGTTTCGTTCTTGTTACCACGGCTGGAGTGCAATGGCGCAATCTTGGCTCACTGCAACCTCCGCTTCCTGGGTTCAAGTGATTCTCCTGCCTCAGTCTCCCAAGTAGCTGGGATTACAGGCACCTGCCACCATGCCCAGCTAATTTTTCTATTTTTAGTAGAGATGGGGTTTCACTATGTTGGCCAAGCTGGTCTGAACTCCTGACCTCAGGTGATCCACCCGCCTCAGCCTCCCAAAGTGCTGGGATTACAGGCATGAGCCACCGTGCCCGGCCACAATTTTCTTAATGAATACGGTTATAGACAACAGTAATTCATTCATTGGCTGTGTTCTTAGCTAAATCTTCCAATGTGTACTTTTGAGGCATATTACACAAACATTTCACAAAGAATTAAGTTTTTAAAAACATCTATTTCTAATATTATACTTATTAATAAGTTTATATAATTACAAACAAGCCAACAAACAGGAAAGTGAATCTTACCATTACTTGTTGTTTTAACTGATGTAGTTCAAGTTTTATTTTCTAAAAACATATCAAAAAAAAGTCATTAGAAAGAACAACATAAAACATAGTAATCAACAAATATTACTATATATATATGCACAAGTTCCTCAGGTTTTTCCTTCATTCAGAACACCGTATTGATTGCAGAATGGCATTACAACACATGTATCTTGAAATCAGTTTGAATTCATCTTGAAGGCTACATAAAGTTAACTCAGTTGTGTTTGGCATACACATTTGCCTTCAGTGACCCTGCTTTATTTAGTATCTCCTTCAGTTTATCTTTTAACTAATTCTACCCTCAAATAACTGATTTCAAGGACAACCTAGACAGTCTGAAACTTTACCACTTTAATTTTTGCTAGAAGGTTTCTTACAAGGCTAGGGTCAACAGGCAATAAATGGCCTTCCCTCTTATGGGACTTCAAATAGGACTGAAAATAAAAGGAAAATGCATAGAGAGCACTTATTTAAATGCTGATCCCATATGCTCTATTTAAAGAAACACAAGAGATATTTCACAGCAGCAATTATTTAAAATAACCAAAAACTGGAAACAATTCTAATATCCATTACAATAGAATCATGGGGCCTATTGATGTAAGACTATAGACAATGAAAAAAATGATCTCTTGCTACAAGACACACAGTATGATACCATCAAATGGTTCTAGAATAGGCGAAACTAGTCAATGGTGTCATCAGCCAGGACAGCGTTTCCTCTGGGGCAGGGGCAACTGGGAGGCACGAGAAAGACTTCTGGGACACTGGTCAAGTTTTCCTGCTTCATCTGACTGGAAGTGCACACTGTTTGAAAATTCACTGAGATGTACACTTAACGTGTGCTCTTTTATGTGTATATAATTTATCTCAATGTCTTAATATAATCAACTTTCTAAGTGTGAGTGGCTCTGTTTTACCTCATTTTCTGCTCTGAGGGCTGAAAATTCACTCTTCTCCAAAATAATCATATCCTTTTTCACATTCGCAATCTGAGACATTACTTGCTGAAAAGTGATTTCCTAGGAAAAGAAAAACAGAACACATAATCTAGTCTACCCTAAAAAGTCCACTTCCTATCATCTCAATGTGCTATCTTCTTATTGAGAAACCAGGAGAATGTGAACACAAAAAGAGGTTCAGTAAGGTCATCCTTTATTCCAAAAGGGGAAAAGGAAAAGAAAAAAACAACACATAACTGGCCAGGCAAGGTGGCTCACACCTGTAATCCCAGTACTTTGGGAGGCCAAGGCAGGTGGATCGCTTGAGCCAAGGAGTTCGAGACCAGCTTAAGCAACATGGTGAAACCCCATCTCTACCAAAAGTAAAAAAATTAGCCAGCTGTAGCAGTGCACGCCTGTAGTCCCAGCTACTTGGGAGGCTGATGTGGGAGGATCGCTTGAACCCAGGAGCTCAACAAGGCTACAGTGAGCTGAGACTGCACCACTGCACTCCAGCCTGGGCAAAAGAGTGAGACCCTGTCTCAAAAAAACCCCCCCAAAACACAAAAAAACAAAAACCACATATCTGGTTATTGTTACCAAGTGAATCACAGCTAAAAGGGTGGTGATCTGAAGACTCGAGAACATAATGCTATAATACTACAATTCAGGCCACGTCTCCATTTATTAAAGTATATTTCAGTGGAATAATTTTGAACAGTGAGCTTTCAAGCATAACAATTCTACAACTATTGAGTAAATAGCTCTGAGCAAGTATTTTTTATGTCACTGTAATCTTTTGCCTCTTAATCACGGTAAAAGTTACTATATACTTTCCAACTGGGTATTATCCGAAAAATTACATTAAAACATTACTACAAATAATACCCCATCTTCACAGTCCTAATTTGCTAAACCACCCGACGAGGCTAACCTGCTGCATCTTGGTGACCATATCTTTGTAGACGATGTCCATGTTGGCCTCCAGGATCTTGACCAATGAGGACACAATGATTTCTGCTTGTTGAGTAGCAAACCCTAAGCAAGCACACAAGCAAAAAAAATCATGCTCAGAGTTACAAAAGCCCACAGCAAATGCACACGTTCATGTGAACGTCCAAATCCAGGAGGCAGGGAGGAAGGTACAGCCACAAACTGTGACGTGTTGGTCACTCAGAGCAAGCATGAAACATACAAGTTGGCTTCCCCAGGTACCGGTGGCTTTGCTGACTGATCTGTAAGTCCTTCCTAGCTATCAAAAGTCATGTTTTCAGAGACTATTTAATGACATAGACAATGCCGGCAAAGTCAATGTCAAGTGAAAAAAGGCAAGACTCAAAATTACAGATGCAGTTCTTGTTTTTATAATTTAACAAAGATTCATAGTCATTTTTATTTTCTTCTTTATGTTTCTCTGCATTATGTAGATTTTCTACAGTGGACAATATTTCTTTAATTTTATAATGTGTACATTATTAAAAAAAAATTTCCTTAAATAGGAAAGCTCAGTTGTTTTATGTCCAGCATAAGGCAGTCAAATCATTGACTATATAAATAGTAATCTAGCTGTTGGCTAACTTCATGTTAAAAGACAAAATCAGTTCTTTCATTTTTCCTCCACAATTCTCTTCAGTAACTAGTCTGGGGGACCCAAAGTGGAAAAAATATGTTCTTTGGTAGTCAATAAATGATACTGAATTGAATGACAGAGATTCAATGCAGTACTTGGTATTTTTTTTTTTTTTGAGACAGGGTTTCGCTCTTGTTGCCCAGGCTGGAGTGCAATGGCGCGATCTCAGCTCACAGCAACCTCCACCTCCCGGGTTCAAAGCCATTCTCCTGCCTCAGCCTCCAGAGTAGCTGGAATTACAGGCATGCGCCACCATGCCCAGCTAATTTTGTATTTTCAGTAGAGATGAAGTTTCTCCATGTTGGTCAGGCTGTTCTCGAACTTCGACCTCAGGTGAGCCGCCCGCCTTGGCCTCCCAAAGTGCTGGGATTACAGGTGCAAGCCACCACGCCTGGCCAGTACTTGGTATTGTTTTTAAAAACGTTGGATAGTAACTCCTATTTCACATAAATTCTAATTAAATGCTTAAAACTGAGTGCCTGGGAAATAGTTCTATTAAATGCTTCCAGCTATAAGAATTTCAGAAGAATCTATTGATTCCTGTAATTAATTGTGTATTTTTTGGAATAAAGTAGTACTTAATTAATGGAATTTGTTTGGATGGGATGAAGCATGGGACTATAATGAACAAAAAAACCAAAGGCACAGATTTAAAGGAGAAGGAAAAAAACCTTCAAAGACCTATTCCCATCACTTTCATCAAAATCCTTTAATTTTTCAACATATGTTCTGCATATGTCTAGAAAACAAATACAAAAGGTTACCCACCAAAATGTTAACATTGTTTAGCTCTGACTCTGTTTTCTTTTTTCTCGTCTGTCTTCCTAGTTTTTAAAAACTCAAACTAAACTTTCGCAAATTTTAAAGCTTTATTAAGAAGAGTTCACCGGCTGCGTGTGGTGGCTCATGCCTGTAATCCTAACACTCTGGGAGACCAAGGCGGGAGGATCTTTGAGCCTAGTTCAGAACCAGCATGGCCAACATAGTGAGATCCCATCTCCATTTTAATGTAAATAAAATTTAAAACAAATTTTAATTAAAAAAAAGAGTTCATGTTTAAACATAATTAGGTTTGGCAACTGGACACAGTGGTTCACGCCTGTAATCCCAGTACTTTGGGAAGCCAAGGTGGGTGGATCACTTGAGGTCAGAAGTTTGAGACCAGCCTGGCCAACATGGTGAAACCCCGTCTCTAGTAAAAACACAGAAAAATTATCCAGGTGTGGTGGTGCATGCCTGTAATCCCAGCTACTCAGGAGGATGAGGTGGGAGGATCGCTTGAAACTGGGGGGTTGCAGTAGCCCAAGACTGTGCCACTGCACTCCAGCCTGGGCGAAAGAGTGAGACTCTGTCTCAAAAAAAAAAAAAAATTAGGTTTGGCAATGATGAGGAAAAGAAAAATAAAGGTAGAAAGAGAACTTATGTTGATTGTAAAACAAACTCTAAAGCCATATACTTTATAACCACTTGTGGGAGGAGAAAGGGATAAGAAAAAGTGGAAGTCTTGGCCAGGCGCGGTGGCTCACGTCTGTAATCCCAGCACTTTGGGAGGCTGAGGCGGGCGGATCACGAGGTCAGGAGATCGAGACCATCCTAGCTCACACAGTGAAACCCCGTCTCTACTAAAAATACAAAAACTTAGCCGGGCGTGGTGGCAGGCGCCTGTAGTCCCAGCTACTCGTAGTCTTAGGTACTCGGGAGCCTGAGGCAGGAGAACGGCGTGAACCCGGGAGGCAGAGCTGGCAGTGAGCCGAGATTGTGCCACTGCACTCCAGCCTGGACGACAGAGCCAGATTCTGTCTCAAAAAAAAAAAAAAAAAAAAAAAAGTGGAAGTCTGAAAACCTACCGAGTTATGAGGCAGAAATTAATTTTTTGTAGACTCGAGGGAATAGGACAGAACCAGGGTCAGTGAGACCACAGGCACATGAGAAATTCTGTTAATCTGAAGACACAGGTCTGGATAAAGAAAGGGTAGAAATGCCTTGAAAAGTCCTTCCTGGCCTCCTACTCAGCCAGTCATCTCAGACACCCCCAACTCATCCACGTTGGATTGAACAGCCCCTCCACACCACAGTCTTGAAAGATGCAAATAACCATGGGTTAAGGTTTAAAATCAAGAAAACTAGGAAGACTTCTGCTTATCAATTTTTTTCTTTTTTTTGGTGGAGTCAGGCTCTCACTATGTTGCACAGACTGGTCTTGAACTCCTGGGTTCAAGCCATCCTCTACCTCAGCCTCCTGAAGTGCTGGGATTACAGGCATGAGCCACCTCGCCTGGCCTTAGCAGAGTAACTTTTACATGCTCCCTTCTCACTTCTACTTTTCTCTTTTAAATTCTGTAATGAAAGAAGTTTTGGCAAAAAAAAGCCTACTGCTTGACAGGAAAAGTTGTGAAAATTATTACACAGCATATGACAGTTTTTCCAAAGTTCATTCATGCATATTATCTTGTTTAATATTCAAAAAGATCTTTGGAATTCTTATTACACTCATACTATAGATGGGCAAATGGAAACTGAGAAGGGGAAAGAGGCTTCCTAAGCTATGCAACTAGAAGTCTGCAGAGTTAGGCTCGAGCCCAGAGCTGCTCTCTCCCACAAAGCACAAAATAATTCATTACGTCACTTTGTCTTAGGCATGTAAAGTACCTCTACAGAGAGTAGCTTTTCTGACACAAACATGTACAACTGGACAAATAACTACACAATGAAGTAAAAACACAGGCAAATTTATTTCAGAAGCATAATTTACACTATTTTGAAATTCTGATTTTTGAGAATGTGTCATCATATAGAGAATTATAATCAGTTTATTTGTCTAAATATATTTAGTACGAGAATGTTCCCTACATTCTAAGTCTAAAGTGCATTTTCAATGAATGCCATATATACCAGAACAATCTTTTATCTTAACAGCAATAAGGGAGAATGTTAGCCTGAGTATTAAAAAGAAAAAAGAGGGCTGGGTGCGGTGGCTCACGCCTGTAATCCCAGCACTTTGGGAGGCTGAGGCAGGTAGATCACAAGGTCAGGAGTTTGAGACCAGCCTGGCCAACATGGTGAAACCCCATCTCTATGAAAAACACAAAAATTAGCTGGGCGTGGAGGCTCGTGCCTATAATCCCAGCTATTCGGGAGGCTGAGGCAGGAGAATCGCTTGAACCCGAGAGGTGGAGGTTGCAGTGAGCCAAGATGGCGCCATTGCACTCCAGCCTGGGTGACAGGGCGAGACTCCATCTCAAAAAAAAAAGAAAGAAAAAGAAAAAAGAAAAAAGAACAGTAAGTTGAAATTATCAAGAACTGCTACTCAGCAACATTTCAATTTCACAGGATTTTAAAAAGCACACAAGATGCACAGTAATAAAACTATCACCTCTGTGCTTCAGACACTGTTGTCATAGGAATCATTCCTCAGCTTTGCTGACTTGTGTCTAAATTTTTACCTATAACGCTGTACTTCCATGGTGATGTTACAGAAATACACTTGACTTGGACAAAGAGACAATGTGTGAGAAAAGTCTCCATTCTATTGACGAAGCAAAAATGTCCTCAAGCAAAAAATGAGGACTTAAAAAAATGGAGATTAATTAAAAGATTGCCCATAGGCCTAAAAGTCAAAGAGATATAAAAATCAGCCAGACGTGGTGGTGTGCCTGTAGTCCCAGCTACTCGGGAGGCTGAGGTGGGAGGATGGCTTGAGCCTGGGAGGCAGGTTACAGTGAGCCGAGACTGCGCCACTGCAATCCAGCCTGGGTGACAGAGCCAGAGCCTGTCTCTAAATAAATAAATTAATTAAATACAAATAAAAAATAGAAGTCAAAGAGAAACATGAGAAATTAAACGAAACCATAAGAGAAGTCATAATTTAAAGTGTTTTCCTAAGGCACTAAATGACGGATCAGAGAGGATTACCATTGTCTTCCAGTAAGCACACTAAGGCATGAGTGTCGAAGTAGAGTTTCCTACTCCCAGAGGAGGTGAAATCTCTCCTTTTGCGCTCCAGCTGCAGGGATCCAGCAGACAGGCTTAGCTCTAGGGTGGAAAGGACAGTAAGCTCAAAACAGACTTCATGCCAAACAAAAGCAACTCAGCACCCTGAGAAAATAAGGCATACCCCAAAGCCTACCTGGTACTTTATAACAGCTTCACTGAGATATACAATTCACCCAATTTCAAGCATACAGTTCAATAGGTTTTGGCATACAGTTGTGCTACCGTCCCACAATCAAATTTAGAATATTTTCATCACTCTCAAGACAAACTGTACCCCTTAGCTGTCACCTTCCAATGCCCCCAGCCCTTCTCAACTGCCCCCAGCCATACCCAGGACAAGCACTGGTCTATTTGCTGTCTCTTTTGTTTACCTACTCCGCAGATTTCATAGAAATGGAATCATATAATATATATAGTCTTTTGTGACTGGCTTCTTTCACTTAGCATATTTTCAAGGGTCATCCATGTTGTAGCACGTCAGTACTTTTATTTCTTTGTATTGCTGAATACTCCTCCATTGTATAGCTACATTAAATTTTGTTTATCCATTTACTAGTTGAAGGATGCTTGAGCTGTTTCTACTTCTTAGCGATTACGAATTACATGGATGTTGTTTTCAATGATCTTGAGAATATATTTGGGGTAGAATTGCTGGATCATATGGTAACTCCATGTTCGTTTTAGCAACTGCCAGACTGTTTTCCAAAGCAGCTATACCATTTTACACTCCCTCGAGCAGCGCACGAGGCTCTCAATTTCTCCACATCCTCACCAACCCTTGCAATTATCTGGGTTTTTAAAAAATTATAGTTACCCTACTGGGTGTAAAGTGGTATCTCACTGTGGTTTTAATCAGCATTTCCCTGATGACTAATGATGTTGAGCATCTTTTTATGGGCTTGTTGGCCATTTGGATATCTTCTTTGGAGAAATGTATATTCAAGTCAGCTATGGTTTGAACGTGTTCCCCAAAGTTTATGTGTTGAAAACTTAATCCCCAAAGCAACAGTGTTAGGAGGTGGGTCCTTTAAGGGATGACTAGGCTATCAGGAGGGCTCTGTTCATGAATGGATTAATGCTGCTATCTTGGGGGTAGGTTTCTGATAAAAGAATGAGTTTGCCACCCCTTCCCCGACATGTGTGCTGTTCTGCCTTCTGCCATGTTATGAAGCAGCAAGAAGGGCCTGACCAGATGTGGGCCCCTCAATCTTGAACTTCCTAGCCTCCAGAATTGCAAGAAATGTATCTCTTTTCTTTATAAAGTACCAGTCTGTGGTATCTCCTTATAGCAGCACAAAACAGACTAAGGCAAAGTCCTTTGCCCATTTTTAATAGGGTTGTCTTTCTATTACTGAGCTGTAAGAGTTCTTCATATATTCTAGATACAAGCTCCTTATCTGATTATGATTTGAAAATATTTTCTCCCATTCTGTGGGTTGTCTTTTCACTTTTTGATACTGTCTTTTGAAGCACAGAAGTTTACTTTTGATGAAGTCCAATTGATCTGTTTTTTCTTTTGTTGCCTGTACTTTTTTCTTTGGTTGCTTGTGCTTTTGATAACATACGTAAGAAACCACTAGGTAATCCAAGTACATGAAGATTTACACCCATGTCTTCTAAGAGTTTTACAGTTTTAGCTCTTACATTGAGGTCTTTTCCTCATTTTGAATTAGTGTTTTAAATGGTGTGTGGTAGTGGGTTCAGCTTCATTGTTCTCCATGTGGATATCTAGTTGTCCCAGCACCATTCCCTCCACTGAAATGTCTTGTCACTCTTGTTGAAAATCAGTGGGCTGTAAGCATGAGGCCTTGTGTCTGAGCTCTCCATTCTAATGCATTGATCTATGTGTTTGTCCTTACGCCAGTGCCACACTTTCTTGATTACTTGTAAGTTTGTTTTAAGTTTGACGTCAGAAAGTGTTTTTTTTGTTGTTGCTCTTGACTTTTTTTCAGACAGGGTCTCGCTCTATTGCCCAGGATGGAGTGCAGTGGTGCAATCATAGCTCACTACAGACTCGACCTCAGCCTCCCAAGGTGTGGGTTTTAAACTCTGTTGTTTGTCAAGGTTGTTTAGCTATTCTTGTTTTCTTGTATTTCCATATGAATTTCAGGATCTGTGTGTCAATTTCTACAAGAAAACCACTTGGGATTTTGACAGGGATGTGTTAAATTTGTAGATCAGTTTGAAAAGTACTGCCACCTTAATATTAAGTATTCAGATCAATGAACATGGATGTCTTTCCATTTATTTAGGAACGTTATACTTTAATGTATATTATACATTGCACTTTTTATAAGTTGCTGGATTTGGCTTGCTAGTATTTTGTTAAGGATTTTCTCATCTTTAATCATATGAGGTATCGGTCAATAGCATTCTTTTCTTGTAATGTCTTCGCAAAAGCCTATCTTTAGAGAGCTATGTTCTAACAATTTTTACATTACCTTTTCTATAAGTTTTTGTGCATTTAGCCACAGATCCAATCCATTTTGTAAACTTCTTGTTTCAAGGTACTCATCTGAGGGAGGTGGTATAGTATATGGTACAGTTTCTTGGCTTTTGGATTTTATGAATTGCTAAAATCTTTTTTTTTTTTTTTAATTGGGCCAGGTGAACTAGTTCACGGTTGTAATTCCAATACTTTGAGAAGCCAAGGTGGGAAGATCACTTGAGGCCAGGTATTTGAGACCAACCTGGGCAACACTGCAAGACCTTGTCTCAAAAAAAAAAAAAAAAAATTAGCTGAGTGTGGTGGTGTGTGCCTGTAGTCCCAGCTATTCCCAGCTACTTGGGAGGCTGAGGCAGGAGGATGGCTTGAGCCCAGGAGTTTGAGGCTGCAGTGAGCTATGATCGCACCACTGCACTCCAGCCTGGGTGACAAAGCAAGATCCTGTATTGAAAACAAAAATATTAAAAGGCCAGGCGTGGTGGCTCACGCCTGTAATCCCAGCACTTTGGGAGGCCGAAGCAGATGGATCACGAGGTCAGGCGTTCAAGATCAGCCTGGCCAAGATGGTGAAACCCCATCTCTACTAAAAATACAAAAATTAGCCATGTGTGGTGGCGGGCACCTTTAATCCCAGCTACTCGGGAGGCTGAGGAAAGAGAATTGCTTGAACCCGGGAGGCGGAGGTTGCAGTGAGCCAAGATCGTACCATTGCACTACAGCCTAGGTGACAGAGTGAGACTCCATCTCAAAAAAATAAATCAATTAAAAATAAATAAATAAAACAATATTTGAGTTGCCGATTTTTAATTGTCATGAAAGAACATTTAAATATAGCTGCTTACTACTACTATTAAATATTGTACTAAAAAAGACATTATGACCCTAAAAGAAAAAAAAGATGAACGATCTAAAGAACTTCCATTTAATCAACTTAGTATATGAAAATCTTGCTACATATTTGCCATTACTTTTCTAATTTTGCCATTAACTGGCACCAGTCTGAGGTCCGGTGTTGTAGAAGACTGGTAGGAGCAAGAAGGGTCACCTGCCAACTCAAAGGTCAAAGGTTTCCCCAGCAGGCCTCTGAATGACCAGAAAGATGCTCCAGCTGATCAGTTTCCACTCTCAGTCCTTCACCCCTGATTACCCTATAATGAAATCGACAGTAAACAAAAATATGATGTGGACTGAACCCTACAGATGTGACGCTTTGCTGCAGCCTATGGGAGTTGTTCCCAGCCTACTCACAGCTTGGGAGGGGGAGGGTAGCTGTGGTCATTGTAATCATCCAGAAGAGTGCAAGAGATGCAATAATCCATATCTGTATCAAGAACCATTTGCAGACTGACACAATATGAAGTGCAATGACTTATGTGTGTTTGTGTTTGTTGGTAAAACTGGGCCCTGAGATTCAAAGAAGCACTGTGCTATGACAGGAGGTCCTTGACCTGGCATACAAAGCCCTTGCTATTTATGACTACGCTTATCCTTTCAGCTTTCTTTCTAGCAACCTAAGCTACTCTATTTCCTGCAATTGCATGCTTAAGCATGGCTTGCTCCCCTTTCCCGATCGTTAAACTTTAAGCATTCTTTTTACCCTTCTTCATTCAATTGCCAATTTACTGAGTATACATTATGTTCCAGGTATGGCATTTTCTTTTTTACACTTTATGGTTCTCTCTGCTTCCTCCACCCAGCTAAGGGAGCAACCTTTATTGCGCCCATACCTGTGTTCTCAGCTCAGTACAGATAGCTCATCATAGCACTTACTACATTATTTCCTCATCTGTATCATCTGTTTGTCCAAGCTGCCCAGAAGCAGCCAGTCTTGCTCACTTTTTATCTTTAGCATCTGGCAAGGGGCCTGGCATACAGCAGGCTAGGAATAATTTTTTTTTTTTTTTTTTGGTAATTGAACTGTAATGACTTCCACAACCTGGATTATGAAACTGTCTAGAGGGAAAATTTGAGATGAATTCCTTTCTCCTCAGTTCTTCCCTTTTCACATAAATGAGCTCACTTAAATCTGGTACCTCTTTTTTAGTTTATTTCCAGTCCTGAGACTAAAACTGGCCTCCATGAGAAGAGACCCAGGATGTCTGCCCAACACAGAAGAGACCTAGCTTGAGAAACAGTGGGAGTGAATGAATGAAAGCACTTCTCTAGGGGACCTCTTAAGGACCACCTCACCTGCCCTAGAACTCTACTGGACTGTCCCATGTGTCAGGGAGCTCGAAAACACACCTGAGTTTGGAATGACTTGTGAAGAGTGGCAGGGTTACTCTAGACCTAAATTCCTTGTTTCTAGTAAGAAAATAATCATTCATGTATTTAAAACATAACCTCCTCACCCCCACCCCCACATAAACAAAACAATCACATGACTACTTTGTAATGCCAATTTGGATACTATAGTTTTTTTTGTTATTGTTCTTTTTCAAAAAGATTGGAACCAGAAACACCAAGCTTATTTCCAAGAAATCCTGCCTCTGAAAGGTTGATAGAAGGACTGGCCACTTCCCAGTGGGCACTCCAACCCCTGCTGAGGGAAGGAAATGCCCTCTTGCCTTCTGTCAAAGGGCAGTACCTGAGGACGTGGCCAACTCCCAGACTCCTCACTGATCATAAGGAAGCGAGTCAACTGAGCTGTGTTAACGTGTAACATGCAATTCCCCTTTCTGGGGACCTTCAACCCATCAAGAGGATATTAAAAACCCACAATTACAATAGGGGCCCAAAGTTAGCCTTGGACAAGATGAGGAAACCAAATACAAACTTCCTACTCATGACATCCTTAAGTAGCCCAATTGAGAACCTCAGGCACCAAGCGAACAAATGGTTGGGAAACGCTCATTAGCTGGTTAATGGGCATACACGCTTCCTTAACTGTGTCTCTGCTCTGCTTCTGTTTTTATGCAGCCATACTCATTTTTTATGATGACTGAAGAATGAGATCGCTGACACTAAAACAACAGTACCACCTTACTGACTGGTCAGCAAATCCATGAGAAAGAACACTCTCTTTTTGCCCCACACTCTTGCATTGAGAGAAAAACAAATTGGAAATTACTAGCTTGTCAGAAAAAGCACAACAAAAGGCAAAATACAGAAATAAAGACCAAACTCATGTCCGACTCCTAATTACTGAAGAACAGTGACACCGAGTTCACTACTCATTCCCCACTCTCTGAATATAAAGTTTCCTTCAACTTTATTGCTCTACGAATCAGTTTTCACCCCAGCCGATGATATTCTTAAATTTTAGATATAGTCAACATTTACTGGGCCTATCTGTTGAAGAAAATATGAAAAATGTGTGGTTAGTGATGGCTACTAATGAATATGTATAGACTGCCCAAAGTGATAATTTTGCCAAGTTTGTTGATTATCCGAAATTATTTTTTTCTTTAATCAACAATATGCTATCTAATAAGTTGATTCTATTTACTTTCCTAATCTCCAGGGCAGTGATCTCTCTCACCTCCTTTAAATAGTCATGCGCCCCACAACTACCTTTCAGCCCAGGACAGAGAGGCACACACGACAGTGGTCTATGAGACAATAATACATATTTTTACTGTACCTTTTCTACATTTAGATGCGCAAATACCGTTGTGTTCAGATTGCCTCTAGTATTCAGTACAGTAACACGCTGTTCAGGTTTGTAGCCTAGGAGCACTAGGTTCTACCTGATAGTCTAGGTGTGTAGTAGGCTGTAGCATCCAGGTTTGTGTAAGCACACCCTACAATATTCACACAAGGAAGAAGTCGCCTAATGACTCATTTCTCAGTAGGCGATTGTCCTGAAGGGATGCATGACTCTAATTAAATGCTACCTTCTCAATGAAATCGATTCTGATCACCCTATTTAAATTCACAACCGGAGACCCATTCCACTTCCCAAGCCTTATCCTATTTTTCTATACCATGTATCAAATTATGAATATATAAAAATTATTTGCATATGTAAATTATATATACATCAATTATGCACACGTATATCCACACACACATATTTACTGCGTCTGCTCTGCTAGAATTAAGCCCCAGAGGGAAGATTTTGTGGACTGATGTATCTCACACATCTAGAAAAGCGCCAGGGACAGGGTAGACGCTAGAGCTCCACGAATTAATGATTCCATCAGAATCTGAAATCAAACTGTAAAGCAATCCCTTCATTTCCCAGGGCTTTGCTCCTCAAACATACACACCCCTTCCCCCTGAACGGCCAACAGGCTGGGCGCTGCCAAACAGAACACCTGGAAGGCGGCGCCCAAAAGCAGACCCTAGGAGTGGGCGGGCACCACCTCCCCGCCCTAGCACGCACCTCCCTCCAACTTTAGCGCCCGGAATTCCCAAGAATTCGTCTCTTCTGGGCTAAGCCCCGCCACCGCGGCCGAGCAGGGCGGGCCCGGACCTTCGACCCACGCTCCGGGCAGATGCCGGTGGCCTTGGCTGACCCGCCCTCCCGCCTGCCGGGCCTTTCCTCGGGGAGGCTGTAGCTGAGATCCCCGCCCCACCGTCCAAGCCCGCGAGACGAGCCCCCTCTCCTCTCCCGCCCGGGCCTCACCTCTCCTGCAGGAAACGCGTGCAGGCGCCGGGCCGTGGTACTGGGGAAGGGCGCCGGCGGCAGCGGCGACGCCCGGGCCGAGGCGCGGTGAGCACCTCCACGCGCCGCTGCGCCCGGCCGGGGGTGCGGCACACCCGAGGCGCGAACGCTCCCAGTCCCCGAGCTGCCGGCGCGGGGCTGCGGCGGCCAAGCGCGGGGAGGGCACTAGCAGGAGGAGGAGCAGCGGCGAGGCACGTGACACGCCGCCGCGGGCCGCCGGGGCGCGAGACCGCAGCGCCCCCAGACCGTCGGAGAGCGCAGAGAGGCAGCGGCGTGCTGAGGTTTCGCTGCCGCCCGGTCTTCCGCTGAGGCCCGCGGGCAAGAAGAAAAGCCGCCGGCGGCCGGGCAGGCGCTGGGTCCTCTGGCCGCCGACCGAGCCGCAGTCCATCCCCGAGCCGCTCACTGGCCCGGGCGCGCGCTCATGCCTCTCGCTCGCGGCGCCGGTCACGCGCGGTCCAGGCCCAGAGTCCGACGGCGCGAGCGAGTGTGGGCGGCAGCGCAGGACCGCCCTTTCCTGCCGGGCGCGCGGGCGGGGCTCGGGACGCGCGCCGGGGGTGGGGCGGGGTGTCGGGAGCCCGCGGTGGCGCTCCGGGATGCAGGGCCGAGCCGGGGTGGCTAGTCTCGGGGCTCTGCGGGGACCGTGCGAGCCCCCACCCCATTCACTAGGCGATGGCGGCGACCAGGAGGAGCCTGCGGGCACTCCGGAACTGGAAGGAGCTTGCTGCTGTCAAGATTTGCATATTCACTGCACTGCTGTCCTTAAAAAGGAATTACCCCGGTGCCCTTCAGTGTCCTGTGAAAAGTCCCAGACCGACAGGCTGCCCTGGATTTCACTGATTATCCTAAGTCACCCAACATGTGGTTCTGGGGAGCATTTTAAGGAATTTTTAGCAGGGCCCAGGGAAAGGCCCTCACATAATACATTCAAAACTAAATTTTCAGAGTTTTTGTTCCAGATTAGAGCACCAAAAATATGGGACAGTAGCAATCTGGGAACTTAAAACGTGGGGCATGAATGTTAAAATGAGACCTGTCGGGTATATTTGAAACTGGTAATGTTCAGTTTTGTGGGCTTTTTGAAGGCCTGTTACACCATTCACAGATAACTGATCCCTTATGTGGACTTGGAAGATGTTAGTTGAATGAATAAATGAAATGCATAAGGCACCAAGCTAGGAGATTTTATTAAAAATAAAAAACCGCAAAACAAATTGTTCTTATCCTCCAGAAGCTGTTTTCCTATACAGCCATATGTGTACACATACGTGATGGAAGAAGAATGTGTTATGAGCCATGAGAGATGTACAAAGTGCTGGGAAGAGAGGAGCGTGCATATGGATGTGCAAGATAAGTGTCTATCAAAATTTGAAGAACTAAAAAACAGGATTCAAGTCATAGGCTGGTGCAAAAGTAATTGCGGTTTTTGCCATTACTTGCAATGGCAAAAGCTGCAACTACTTTTGCACCAACCTAAGAGACACTTTTGTAAAAGGAGTATATACATTTATAAAATTGGTAGAAAAAGCAGTTTAGCAATGAGTATCAACAAAAATTTGTAAACTTTTCTCAAGTCACCTAACTAAAAATGGGGATAATGGGAATAATCCAAAATATTAAAAATCTACTAGGTTTGACTATATAAACTTGTCATTTTTATGGGTCAAAATGCTTAATATTGGTAATTTCACATATGCACAAAAAATAGTCATCGTATCATAATTTGTGATTGTGAAAAAATGGGAAAATAGTGCACAACATTAGAGGAACGATTAAACTGTGGCACAAACTTTAATGTTAGTCCTTTGTAATTTTTAAAAATTGAGGTATAATTTGCATACAGTAAATTCCACAGACTTAGGTGTTCAACTTGATGACATTTAGCAGTTGTATACGCCACCCAGTCAAGATCTAGAATATTTTCATTGCTCCAGAAAGTTATTTTGTGCCAGTTTTCCAGACAATCCACCACCACCCCAAGGCAACTATTTTCTCTTTTTTTTTGAGATGGAGTCTTGCTCTGTCACCCAGGCTGGAGTGCAGTGGCACAGTCTCAGCTCACTGCGTCCTCTGCCTCCCGGGTTCAAGCAATTCTCCTGCCTCAGCTTCCCGAGTAGCTGGGATTACAGGTGTCTGCCACCATGCCTGGTTAATTTTTGTATTTTTAGTAGAGACGGGGTTTTACCATATTGTGGCCAGGCTGGTCTCGAACTCCTCACCTTGTGATCTGCCCGCCTCGGCCTCCCAACGTGCTAGGATTACAGGCGTGAGCCACCGTGCCCGGCCAACTATTTTCAAATTTAAATGACCATAGATTAGTTTTGTCTTTTTTTGAACTTCATGTAAATGGAGACCTACAATACGCATTGCCTTGTGTCTTTCTTCTGCTTTGCGTCTGACTTCAATATCAATGAGATTCATCCATGCTGCTGTATCAGTAATTAGTTGCTTTTAATTGTTGAATAGTATTCCATTGTATGACTATACCACAAGCAGTCATCCATTCTATTAATAGGCATTTGCTTTGCTTATAGTTTTTGGTTATTATGCATAGGGCGTTATGAACATTCTTGTGTAAGACCTTGTGTGGACATAATTTTTATCCCTGTTGGGGAAAGTATCTGGGTCAAATTGCTGAATCATATGGTAGCTTAACTTTAGACACTGCTGAATTGTTTTTCCAAAGCGACTGCACCCTTTCACACTCTTAGCAATAGATGAGAGTTTCGGTTGTTCCACATCCTTGCCAAATTTTGATATTTTCCATCCTCATAGAATGGTAGCTTATTGTGATTTTTAACATACATTTCCCTGATGCCTAATGATGTTGACTAACTTTTCATGTATTACTATTACCAGCCATATTGAATACAGTAACATATGTAAAGCACTTAGCACAGTGCCTGGCCTATAATAGGAGTATAATGAATGTCAGTTTTAACTACAGGTTGGATAGCATCCACTTTTCCTTGGATGTGATACCTGTTTTGTTTTCCAAAGCATTCCCTTTCTTTTGGTCTCAGCACCCTAGTTTTCCATGGGCAGTAGCTCTTCTCCAGTCTCATTCCATGCGGTTTGGAGGGACTGATCACTCCGCAGACCACAGGCATGGGCATGTCACCCAATCAAAGTTAATGAGCAGCTGGGCGCGGTGGCTTACGCCTGTAATCCCAGCACTTTGGGAGGCCAAGGCGGGCGGATCACTCGAGGTCGGGAGTTCGAGACCAGTCTAGAGAAACCCCATCTCTACTAAAAATACACAATTAGCTGGGTGTGGTTTCACATGCCTGTAATCCCCGATACTTGGGAGGCTGAGCCAGGAGGATTGCTTGAACCCAGGAGGTGGAGGTTGCGGTGAGCTGAGATTGCACCATTGCATTCCAGCCTGGGCAACAAGAGCAAAACTCCGTCTTAAAAAAAAAAAACCTTCAATTCTAGGATTCTTTTTTTGTTTGTTTATTTGAGATGGAGTCTCACTCTGTTGCCCAAGCTGGAGTGTGGTGGCTCAATCTTGGCTCATTGCAACCTCCACCTCCTGGGTTCAAGCGATTCTCCTGTCTCAGCCTCCCACGTAACTGGGATTACAAGCAAGCACCACCATGCCCAGCTAATTTTTGTATTTTTAGTAGAGATGGGGTTTCACCATGTTGGCCGGGCTAGTCTCAAACTCCTGACCTCAAGTGATCTGCCTGCCTCAGCCTCCCAAATATTTGGGATTATAGGTGTGAGCCACCATGCCTGGCCCAATTCTAGGGTTCTTAATAGGAACTATTGGGAAGAGGTAGTCTTATTTTATTGTGATGTCTAGGTATAGGATGATCTGAACCATGAGCTCCTGGGGCTACCATGTGGCCTAAGACTAAAGCCATTATGAAGAAAAGAAGACTGAGAAATGAAGAGACGGGTCCTTTTGAGTGTCTGATTCTAGCTTAGGCTGAAATTGGCATTTTATGTATGTAATCCAATAAGTTGCTTTTACTTACACCAGCTGGGATAGGGCTTCTGATTCCTATCCCGGATACATTAGTGTACATTAGGATAATCTAGACATGTTAGACTTCTGTCTATGTATAAAGAGACTAGATACAGGAATCTAATGGCCGATGAAGAAGTATCAACTAATTAATGGATCAGGCAGGAGCCAGACAACCCCCATGTGAACCATGACAAAGTTGGACTTTATGACAAAGTTGGATTGGTGAATATACTTGGATCTGGGGCCAAAGTGGGGCCCTGTTACTCTCTTTCCGTATCTAGACTTAGGGACCTCCCATGAGTAAAGCTGGATTCACAGAGCAGACTCAGACTTAGCCACCATCTGTGAGAACTTTAGGTGGCCTTACATGTTCTAGGTGTCATCAGGAGAAAAGAGATGGAAGATGGCCAGAGCTATCCCTGAAAGATCTCCTGGGCCTGTTTTAGCAGGTGGTAACAGAAAGGTCAGGGGCTCATTGTCCCTGGTGCGAGCAGGTCAAAGAGAGAACAAAGGAGTTGGAACATTCCTGGATGTGACCTTTAGCCTACTGATACTCTTATAGTAAACACTGTTGGGGGAATTTCAACTTCCACTAATTAAACTACTATTCTCCGTAATTGAAGACTGTTAAAGGGTGAAGAAAGGATTCTCCTTCTGGGTAAAATGAAATAAGCACACTCCACCGTGTCTTTCTACCTGAACGCAGCCATAAAAGCTGGACAGAATGCACAGAGCCACTATTTGAGGACTCTGAAAAGTACATAATAGCAGGCACATCAGTGCAGAAGACAAAAATCAAAGTACCACTGAACTGATGTTTAGTTTAGTATTTTTTCCAATGTATGAGCTCCCCTAGCTTGACCTGTCAACCCAGAGTTCTATTACTAGCAAAAATATCCTTCAGTAATGAAGTGATGAAATAAAGACATCCTCAGATGAAGGAAAACTAAGAGGAGTTGTTTTTAGTAAGCTTGCACTAAAAGAATTGCTAAAGGAAATTCACCATATAGTAGGGAAATGATACCAAAAGGAAACTTGGAGCATTAGGAATAAAGGAAGAGCAACAGAAATGGCAAATACCAAGATAAGTATAATATTCTTCTCCTCTTTAGTTCTTTAAAATATGTTAAATGATGGAAAGCAAAAATTCAAACAATGTCTGGTGAAGTTTTTAATGTTTATAGATGTAGTATATAGTGACTACCAAATAAAGGGGCAAGGATAAAGAGACTTATATGGTAGTGAAGTTTTCATATTGCACTTATAGTGGTAAAATACTGATTCTAAGTAGAGTTAGAAAAGTGAAACATGTCTCCTGTAATCCCTAGAGCAACCCATAAAGATACTGTACAAAGAGATAAAGGTTGGGCACAGAGGCTCATGCCTGTAATCCCAATACTTTGGGAGGCTGAGGTGGGAGGATGGCTTGAGGTCAGGAATTCAAGACTAGCCTGGGAAACATAGTGAGACCCCACCTCTACCAAAAAAAAAAAAGAAAAAGAAAAAAAGAAAGCCAGACATGGTGGTGAATGCTTATAGTCCTAGCTACTCAGGGGGCTGAGGTGGGAGGATCACTTGAGCCCAAGAGTTTGAGGCTGCAGTGAGCTATGATCAAGTCAAAACACATAATAGATAAAATGTAATATTAAAAAATGTTCAAGTAACCCAAAAGGAGATAGGAAAGGAGAAATAGAAGAACAAAAAAACAGATAAAAACTAAAAGCAAACAATAAAATATTAGGCATCAATCTAAACATATCAATAATTACATTAAGTGTAAATGGTCTAAATCAGTGGTTGATAAACGTTTTTAAAAAGCCGTATAGTAAATATTCGGCTTTGTGAACCACAAGCAATCTCTTTTACATATTGTTCTGTTTCAAAAACAGGTGGTGGGTTGGATTTGGCCCATGGGCCATAGTTGGCCAACCCTTGGTCTCAACATGCCAATTAAAGCAGAGAGAATGTCAGAATGGATTAAAAAAAGAAGGAAGCATAGCCTAGTTATATACTACCTACAAGACACTCACATCAGTTATAATAACATACGTAGGTCGAAAGTCAAGGATGAGGAAAGGAGGATGCTCCTCAGGGGTGAAAGTCTTGATAAAAGTTTTTTCTAATGTGTACTAAGATGGGAAATTGAGAGGAGTAGAAGGGATTCTTCCTGATCCTTTCTCTTCCTTTGTATGAAAGTCAGACTCCTGATAACATCTGTGTTTAAGAACATAGCCCTGGAACTGGAAGTAAAGGATGCCTCTGAGTTTTATCAGTAACCTTCACCAAACCTGAGCTCTTTATGCCACAATAAAGGCCATTAGACACTCATTCTGAGCCTACTTACTCTTATTTTACACATACTGTTAACTATGTTAGCCACTCCACCAGTGTCATGAGATGAGAAAAAAGATAGAAGGGAGGAAAAATGAGAAACTAATGTGTAAAGTAGAGTAAGAAAGGTGTGTGACAATACAATTGCCACTGGACCATGTAATGGTAACCAAGAGCACCTAAGGAAGGTCAAGATATAACTAACTTCTCCTGTTTAAGCATTTAATTCAGTACAAATCTTACTCAAAGGAGAACTTTCTTTTCAATCTGTGAGTTCCATTTTTCTTTTAGAGAATGTTTTCTTTATATATATATTTGCATATAATATATAATATTATTATATTATATATAAAATATATTTTAATAGAGTTGGGGGTCTTTCTATGTTGCCCTGACTCGTCTTGAACTCCTGAGCTCAAGGAATGTACCCACCCTGGCCTCCCAAAGTGCTGGGATTACAGGTGTGAGCCACTGTGCCTGGCTTTGCTTTCACATATTTTTGATAATTTTTCTGTTGCTTCGTTGAATTTTTACTTCAAGGAACAATTATCTCTATATTGGGTCACTTTTTTAAAATGATGTCTTTCATTTTCTTTAATCTAGAACAATCTTTAAGTTATTTTCTGGGAAGGGTGGGGAGGGAGGTTTTATGACAATGACATTTTTGAGGAGTCCAGACAAGTTGTCTCGTGAAATGTCCCACAATTCAAATTTGTCCAATTATTTGCTTATGATTAGATTCAGATTACCCATTTTTGCAAGAATAGCTAGTGTGTAGTGTTCAATTCATCACATTGGGATACATACTGTCTCAGGCTTTCCCATCATTCATTGCACTAAATTTGAGCACTTGGCTAAGGTAAGTGTTCAGCAGATTTCTCCATTGGACCTGGGTCACTTTTATTTTCCGTATCTATTCATTTTTGTTAAACGACTTTTTGGGTTATATTTCCTTATGCTCACTTTATTTGTCTCAAGACTTTCCTTCTTGGGAATAATTTAATTTTTTGCTATATCAATTTTTTTCCTTACTGATAAGCAGTGCTGCTCCTGATATTTGTAGGAATAAGAGCAAGAAAATAAATGCAGGCCCATCCTCCATATATCTAAATATTTAGAAGTTATAAGCCAAACTAAGAAATTATTAAATTAAAAAATATGCTCTATCCTTCCTCTATGACAAATATACTTTCATACTAACAAAATAGACAATATGTGTAAAAGCCATGGTTTTTACATGACTGAAATTTGACAAAATATTAAAGGGTGATGCATGTAATTATAATTGGGCATATTTGAGTGTTCTGTTCATGGGCCAGCAATGGTTAGATGTGTACTAAAGTAAAAACTTTTATAGTTCATATGCTTTTTGTCTATTCATAACATTAATTTTTCTTTCATTTTAGCAAAATCACTCATTATGTTGGTATAACGAAGATTTTCATATAATTTGTTTTTTAAGAACAGTTTTTACGTTTTCTTTTTTTTTTTTTTGAGACAGAGTGTTGCTCTGTCGCCCAGGCTGGAATGCAGTGGCGTGATCTCGGCTCACTGCAAGCTCCGCCTCCCGGGTCCACGCCATTCTTCTGCCTCAGCCTCCCAAGTAGCTGGGACTACAGGCGCCCGCCACCATACCCGGCTAATTTTTTGTATTTTTAGTAGAGATGGGTTTCACCGTGTTGGCCAGGATGGTCTCGACCTCCTGACCTTGTAATCTTCCCGCCTCGGCCTCCCAAAGTGCTGGGATTACAGGCATGAGCCACCGCGTCCGGCCGTTTTTCACATTTTCACATAATTTTTAAAAAACAATATAGAAGAGGCCGGGCACGGTGGCTCATGCCTGTAATCCCAGCACTTGGGAGGCCAAGGCAGGTGGATCATGAGGTCAGGAGGTCAAGACCATCCTGGCCAACATGGTGAAACCCCATCTCTACTACAAAGACAAAAAATTAGCTGGGTGTGGTGGCGCATGCCTGTAATCCCAGCTACTCAGGAGGCTGAGGTAGGAGAATCACTCAAACCAGCGGTTGCAGTGAGCTGCGCGCCACTGCACTCTTCAGCCTGGCGACAGAGCGAGATGCTGTCTCAAAAAAAAAATTTATATATATATATATATATATGATTAAAAATTAAAAAAGAACAAAATTTGAATAATTTTCATCAAAAAATAGATGTAAAAATTTAAATTTTTAAATTGTTTTAATGATTTTTATATTTTTCTTCTAAAATTGAAATTTAAAAACTTTTTTTTTTAAGAGACAGAGTCTTCCTCTGTCATCCAGGCTGGAATGCAGTGGCACAATCATAGCTTACTGCAACCTTGAGCTCCTGGGTTCAAGCAGTTCTCCCATGTCAGCCTCCTGAGTAGCTGGGACTATACAGGCACATACCACCATACCAGGCTAATTTTTTGAATTTTTTTGTAGAGAAGGGTCTCTTGGTCTCCCAGCCTAAACAATCCTCCCATCTGAGCCTCCCAAAGCACTGGGATGACAGGTGTGAGCCATTGCATGCTGCCTGAAATTTCTCTATCAAAAGACAAAACAGGCCGGGTGCAGTGGTTCATGCCTGCAATCCCAGCACTTTGGGAGGGCGAGGCAGGCAGATCACCTGATGGATCAGGAGTTTGAGACCAGCCTGCCCAAGATGGTGAAACCCTGTCTCCACTAAAAGTACAAAGATTTGCCAGATGTGGTGGTGGGCTCCTGTAATCCCAGCTACTTGGGAGGCAGAGGCAGGAGAATGGCTTGAACCTGGGAGGTGGAGGTTGCAGTGAGCTGAGATTGTGCCACTGCACTTCAGCCTGGGCAACAGAGTCACTCTGTCACAAATAAAAATAAAAATAAAAATAAAAATTACATTGAACAAAAATCAAAATTACATAAAAATTTACATAAAACATTACATAAAAAATTACATAAAGTTGATATTTTATTTAGTATTTTAAATACTAGAGTATTTAATACTAAATACTAAATATTAAATACTAGAGTATTTAAATACTAGAGTATTTAATACTAAATAGAGTATTTAGTATTTTTAATACTAGAGTATTTAAATACTCTAAATAATGTATTTAAATAGAGTATTCAAATACAGTAATAGTAAAGATTTTTACATTGTAAAACTATTTGTAGTGTTAATGTTCAAAGTCCACAGTTACCAATGTAAATAATTGAAACGACACTTCACATACGTTATTTCTTGTCTGTATGTATGTACACCTTTAAGAATAATAGGTAATATGAGTTGTTTAATGTTGCAAAATGCTCCTCAGATGCCATGTGTAACAGTTGTGAATATGCTCTAATATTTTAGTACCTTCAAAACCAATGAATTAGATACAAAAAGACATGAGAGAATGAATGCTTGGCCTTCTGGGAAATGATACTTTCTTCAGTAAGAATCTATGGGATTCATGCTGAGACTATGTATCTGACAAGCAAGTGAATTGGTCTATTATCCTTCTTAAATTTTTCAGCTCAAATCTTTCTCATTCTCCTGAGCAGTGTCCATCTCTGATATTGGCAAAGGCGCAAAAACCTTCATGGCGTTTGGCATTCTTCAGTACATCAGAAGAAACCTATCCTTGGGGCCTGAGGGGTGTGAATTATGAGAGTAGGTTTAGGGTTGTGGGTTTTGCTGTGCCAGCACAGAACATCAGAGATGCCCACGCGTTCTTTAATAAATTTATCTTCCTGGTCTTTGTGATCTCCTCGGTCCTCTAAAGAGCAGGGCCCAGAGCCTGGGTCTCTTTTATCTGTGTGTAATGTCATATGTAAGAAGCAGAATCTATGAGTTATGATGAGTATTCTTTTAGTCTTTAATCTGTTTACTTAGAATTATAAGTTTCTCTTTTCCTATTGTTGTTTTGTATTTCATCGTGTCTTTAAGTTCTTATTTATAGAATTCATTTTTTTTTTTAGTTGCTTTATAGAGAAGCTGTTATAGAGAATTTCCTTCTCTCCTTTGAGTTATATTTTCTTCAACACTGAGTTCCATATCTTTTTTTTATTAATCTGGTTGTTTCTTTGTCCTCCTTTTAAAAAAGTAATAGATTTTCATAATGCAGACAGTATTTGTTTTCATCTTCTTAATGTTTAATGTAGGGGAGTCTATCCAGACTTTCAATTTGCTTGGGTGTAATTTCTCCTCAAATCCTTTCTCATTTTTATGCAAGACCTGTTTGTTTTGCCCTCTGGACTGTGGCTGGAGGGCATAGTTCTAGTACTCCGTCAGCTTTTCTGTATCTGTGCATTGGTGGGGAAGAGGTTGCTGGAATTTCCAGGATCCTTTCTTTTTTTTTTTTTTTTTTGAGATGGAGTCTTGTCCTGTCACCCAGGCTGTAGTGCGATGGTACGATCTCGGCTCACTGCAACCTCTGCCTCCCGGGTTCGAGTGATTCTCCTGCATCAGCTTCCCAAGTAGCTGGGATTACAGAGGCGCACCACCACGCACGGCTAATTTTTCGTATCTTTAGTAGAGACAGGTTTTCACCATGTTGGCCAGGCTAGTCTCAAACTCCTGACCTTGTGATCTGCCTGCCTTGGCCTCCCAAAGTGCTGGGATTACAGGCGTGAGCCACTGCGCCTGGCCTCCAGTATCCTTTCTTAGAGAAACTGAGCTCTAATACCTTTTTGAGGTTTTAATAAGTATCTTATGTCAGACTTTCCTTTTCTATGATGGGTTGGATGTGAAGGGGGAGGATATGGAGGGGTAATTATATTCCCATTGGAAGCACAGATTTCCCTGGAGTGTGCATTTCTATTTTAGAGATTCAAAGCTGGCTGCTTAATCTCCCATCTCTTCTGTCTTCTTCCTACCAACAGGTCAAAGATGACATTTTGAAGATTAGTCTTGCATCAATAACCAGGATGTTTTGAAATGGAAGAAACTGGACACAGGGAGACCAAAGAAGCTACTGTTACGGTAATGCATGTGAGAAATGAATTAGGTGAAAACATTGTATATGAAGAGAAAAAGATGAACTCTCATAATTTGGAGAAGAAAAAAACCCATAAACTTATAGTGACAGAAGAGACATCCATAACAAAGGATTGGGAATAGATAACATTTATTTAATCTTAGGGACTGAAGGATTCATAATGTTATCTGTGATATGCTGAAAACTGTATTGATTCTTCCGAATATGCAGAGAAAGATGACCTCAGTTTGGGCATCATATAACTTTTTTAAAAGTGAAAAAGGAAGCAAATAATACTGTATATTTCATATCCTTTATCTTAATTTGAGATATATATGTATGTATATTTAAATTTAGAACCAGATATTAAAGTTTTTGCAGTGGTTATTTCTGAAAGGTGGTTTATAGATGGATTAAATTTCTTTCTTTGTACTTTTCTG